>NC_057397.1:55700913-55873413 GCF_019320065.1 Cervus canadensis | reverse complement strand
GTTTTTGTCCAAACTTGTAGCATAAAGTCTTGCCTAAAGTACTAAATATAAAAGCATAACGACTTTGATTGAACATTGTTTTTTTATTTGGGAAAACATACACCTCCACTGTTTGCACATGTAGTTGTCCTATCCACTGAAACTAGTAGTAATTTCTGGAAATTGCCAAGCACTTAAAAAAAAAAAACAACTCTCCATGTTCACAAAAGTCTTGTATCACTGTAGTAGAGTTATGGCCTAAGGTATATATCTTTTTAGGAAGCCCAGGTGGCACAGTGGTAAAGAATCCGCCTGCCATTGCAGGAGACACAAGAGATGCAGGTTCAATCCCTGGTTCGGGAAGACCCTCTGGAGTAGGAAATGGCAACCCACTCCTGTATTCTTAGGCTTACCTGGTGGCTCAGCTGGTAAAGAATCTGCCTGCAATGCAGGAGACCTTGGTTCGATCCCTGAGTTGGGAGCATCCCCTGGAGAAGGGAAAGGCTACCCACTCCATTATTCTGGCCTGGAGAATTCTACGGACTGTATATAGTCCATGGGGTCACAAAGAGTCGGACGCAACTGAGTGACTTTCACTTCACTTCACTCCATATGTATCTTTAATTGCAATGTTTCACTTACATTGGTGATCAAATATAGGGATTTTAACTCTGAGCTATGGCCCTAATGTTTCCTGTCTGATTTTACATTGTATCAGTGCATTTTGAAGATGTGTTCTAATTTCTGGTTCTTATTTACTGAATAGAATTGACTACAGTAGACGTGTGTGCATGTATGCTCAGTCACTTCAGTCGGGTCTGACCCTTTGCAATGCTATGGACTGTAGCCCACCAGGCTCCTCTGTCCATGCAAGGAGCAATATTCTCCAGGCGAGAATATTGGAGTGGGCTGCCATGCCCTCCTCCAGGGGATCTTCCTAAAACGGGGATGGAAATCGAGGTCTGCCTGCGTCTCCTGCATTGCAGGCGGATTCTTTACCCACTGAGCCACCTGGGAAGCCCTACAGTAGACAAGTGTGCAAAACTCAAGAAAGAAATTGGACTAAATGTGAATACAGTTAAAAGAACAAGTTTTATTATTCTCCCAAGATACCAGGATCAGTTGAGATGAACATAATCAATTCTCGTTATATGAATCCTGAGAATATTGTGCTTGTAGACCAAACACACACAAAGAGTCAGCTGTTGGTAAAACACAAGTGAAAGTACTTAAACGCTCATGTGTTCATTGTCTGCAGGAGAGCTGGAGGTGTTTCAGAAAGATGGAGAGCGAAAAATTCAGAGTCGGCAGCAACTTCCAGTGGGAACCACCTGGGGACCATTCGCTGGGAAAATGGACTTGAATAATAATTCCTTGGTATGTGGATGTTCTGAGATGGTTGACTCTTAATACTTTGTCATAGTACAGAAATTATCTCTGCTTGCTTCCTGGTGAAAACACGAAAAGTGACAGTTTGCTTTTTCTTTTTCATGGACTGTAAAACTGGAATATTTTCCAAGTGGTTTGTCTCTGACAGTATTATATGCAGAATTTAGAAGGAAACAGGTTAATCACACTGAACGGTTATTTAGTAAGGTAATTTATAAGGTTGCTTTATCTTCATAGCCAGACTAATATTGTTCATATTTAATAATATATACAAATGCTTTTCTTCTTAAGATGACACAAATTGTCATACATTATGAGTTTACATGATGAACAAGAAATAAACAACCTTGATATTGCTTGGCAATTCTATTTGTACTTTAAAGAGTGAGGATAAGTGATCAGCATCATAATTTTTCTTGCTAACTTTTTTGTAAATATTCTGAGCTTAGAAAGTCTACCTCTGGGAAAAATTATATGAACGATTGATTAGCTATCTTAAGAAGTTATGGAAAAATGGAATATTTGATTACATTTAAATTTCATTTCTTAATTCAATATATTAGTTTCCTATTGCAGCTCCAGCAAGTTACCACAAACTTTGTGGTTTAAAACAACCCAAGTCCATCATATTGTAGTTGGAAATGAATCTCTCAGGGCTAAAATCAAAGTGTCTGCAGGGTTTTTTTTGCTGGAGCTTCTAGAAGGTGGGGACAGATTTTTTTTTTTTGCTTTTCTGTCTTCTAAAGGCTGTCCACAACCCGTGGCTCACGGCTGCCTTCCATCTTCACAACCAGCAATGGCTGACTGAGTCTTTTACATACTTTATTCTGACTCTGACTCTTCTGTATCCCCTTTCCACATTCGGGAACACGTGTGATTACATTGGGCCCACCTGAGTAATCCAGGATACTCTAGCAACCCTAACTCCATCTGCTTTAATTTCCTTTTGCCTAGTAAGGTAACATGCACAAGGTCCAGAAATCAGGACACTAGGGCCTCTCCTATTATGCGTGATAATACAAGTGAAAAACTTGGGGATAAAAATATTTTATATTCTTTAGGAGATCCAGAAATTGTATATATATGAAATGGAAGTCCCTCTCTCTAAATGCCATTTATGTAGGAAGAGTTTCATGCCTGCTAAATGACTCTATCTGCATTGAGGTGGTGGGGGTGGAAGTGTAAGAACTCCCAGAGGGGTTTTGACAAGTGTACTTGACTCAGCAATGTTACTTTCCTTTTTCAGTTGATTACATGAAAGAAATCACTTCTTCGGGTTATTACATGAAAGAAACTAGTATGTGCAGATCTCTGCTTATTTAGTGCCATGTGATTGAGAAAGAGGTTATTGATTTAACTAAACGTAATGACTGGAATAAACAAGAAACATTTGTGTCATCCAACTTTTAAACAGCATAAGAGATCCTAGAAGTGTGCTTTTTACTTTCTAAATCCTTGTGTTTATCCGTAAAAGGATAAAGTAGGAGACTCCACATGTATATAAGAACCAAACAAGCTGACAGACCAGGCTTAACATTTAATAATCTGGGGCAGTGTAATGTGTGGTGGTCCAGGGTACCTGCTGCAGAAGGGTTTGAGAAGCGGCCCCGCAAGCACTGCTGACCTTAGTGGTTGAGTTGTATAGTGGACTGTTCTATTGATTCCTTTGATAGGGTGATGCTAGCTATTATACTGCTTAATCAAGCAAAGGCAAGGGGACGATTGTCTCAACATCAAAGGTTGAATTAAATCCTTTTCAAAACCCATTTTATCTGGGCGTTTCTATTGGTACTCTAGCATTGCTTTCAAAACGTTTTAGGCAATAAGATATTTATCTTATTTATCACTGTGTATCAGACACCAACACAAACTTTAGTCATTTGTCTGCTATTTCTTCAAAAGTGTAATGCCACTTAGGTGTCAGCTATTGTTGATGTAAGAAACACGTTTTCCTTTTTATTATATCAGCATAATATCTCTATGAAAATTGTAATTTTTAATTAATCTTTATATCATGATATATATGTAGAATGATGCTTTTTATACATCTTTAGCATATGCTAAATTATGATGTATAGAAAGTAAACCTATCTGTGGAAGTTTAATTTTTCAGTGAAATAATTTCCTGTTTTTTAGACATGATATAATTTTTTTTCATATTTCTGTACCACTCTAAAGCTATCTTATGCCATACTTAATATCATTTAAATAATTCAGTTATAGGTGTGACATTTTGGTATTTTTGGTACCATTTGAAGTGCATGGATACTGTTTAGAGTATCAAAAACCCAGTTGTGGTGAATCATTATTTAATAGAAAATAATCTTAATAACCTAGTTTTCTTCTTTTGTCTTAGAATTTAAACATCTGATTCATGTTATTTCCCTAAACTATAGAATTTTTTTCTATTTTAAAATGTAGCTGCTTTGCTAAAATATACTTAAAAAAAAGGTTTTTTTGATAATAGTATTTTCTTCCCAGAATTTACTTTTGATTTTATGTTATTAAGTAATACTACTAGTAGTACTCTTGGTACTACTGTTACTTCTATAGAATAATTGTCTAAGTTACACTGTGTACTTATTCTTTTCTAGACACTATATGGAGAATTAGAAATGTATTAGCTCCTTTACTCCTCAAAACAAACCTCTGAAGTTGGTCCTATTTAAAATCTTATTTATAGATAAGGAAATTAAGGCTCAGGCCTTTTTATTCCAGAATCTGTGTTTTTAAATACCAGATCACACTCCTTCCCAATAGCATCTGTAACATGATCTGAGTATGATAAAATTATTAGGGATTTCTTTACATGAATTCTAAATTTATTAAAAGGTTTGGAAGAAAATATGCAGTGATTACAAGCAGGTTCTTTTTTCTTACTTTGGGCAAAATACTTGTTATAATACTTCATAGCTATCATGACTAAAGAATTAGATGTTAATTCAAGTAGTTCCGCAATTTTATTACCTCTTTATAATTTTGACAATCATTTACTATAGGTTTTATATCATGAAGATAAATTTTCTTCATCATACAATATATAATCTATTAACCCTACCTTACCCTACCTTACCCAACCTGAAGTCAAATTTGGAATTAACTCACTCTTTTAAATTGCTTATTCACCAACCAATGTTATGTTACTCTGTTCAAGCTCATGATGTTGTCTCAAGAGACCCAGTAAACTAATTAATCCAACACAATAATTAATTGAGTCACCATGCCAGATGTCAAATCCTTTTTATATCTTTCAAGTTCCCATCTTGAAGTGCATTAGCAATATGCCACCTTCTGCAGGAAGCCTTTGCAGACCAGGCATTTGGATATATATATATATAGAACATTACCAGAAATATAGGCTATATGGAAACATCAAAAGGATTGATTTGACAAAATGCTCTTCTTGGAATCATATAACACAATGAACACAGAAATAAAGAAAATTTTTTTCACACCTCATTATCTTGTTAGATAGTTTATGCTTAACAGCAGAATATAGTTAATATTTTCATTGGGCCAGGTAGGGTCAAAGTGCTTTACAGGTTTTATATCTCATTTACTTCTTGCATGAGCATATGAGAAGATAATATCCTTTTTCTCCTCCTTTGTTTCACAGGAGGAAACTGCTACTTTGGGAAGCTGAATGACTAGACCAAGGTCAACTCAATCTGAGTTGAGACCCCCATGTTGCAATCTAACACCATCTTTAGAAATTTTATATATAATATAAGGATAATATTGCTACCTAGCTTGTCAGGGTTTTGCAAAGATTAAATGAGGTAGCATACATGAATTATCAAGAAATACTGATATTATTACTACTCAGTCACCTGTAAAAATGGGTCCATTAAAATCTTTCAAGTTTAAAACTGAAAAGACACACCAAATTAAATAAGTAAAACTATAGACTTTTGGCACTTGGGGATTTTACATGCCTAAATTTGACTATTTTCCAAGGAGACTGTTTTAGTTCAGGGTCTCCAGCAAAACAGAATAGGGTATGTGATGTGTGTATGTTTATATATTTTATAAGGAATTGTCTCACGTGATCATGGAGTTGGCTTGATGAAAATCTGCAGTGTGAGTCAGCAGGCTGGAGCTCCAGCAGAGCTGACGGTATAGATGAAGTTTGTTATTTGGGGAGGCTAGTCTTTTTGTCCTATTCAGGCTTTCTTCTGATTGGGTGAGACCCACCCACATTATGGAGGGCAGTCTGTTTTACTCAGAGTTCCCTGATTCAAATGTCAGTCTCAACAAAACACCATCCAAGTTGATACACAAAATTAACCATCACAGTTCCAAAGGTCTGTGGTATATTGTAAGTTTTAGTTTTTTCAGGTACAGTCTTCCACTCCTGTATGAATTGTTAACCAGTAAGGGAGCCTAGCTTTCTTTCCAGCTTCCTACTTCTGTGTCAAGAAATAATTTACATTAAGTGCTATCACAGTGACCCAAATTTCATGTTTTTGAAAGTCTTACAATTTTATTCATTGAAAATATCAAAGGACTATTGACAAGGAAGGAATTTTAAAAATCAGTTTAAATTGTGATCAATATCTGTTTGGAGGTGTTTTAGAATTTCTGTATTTATATATTGTGCCTTTGAAGTTCCCCCATTTTCTCCTGAAGACATAGATCTTTGTAATATGCTAAATCTCTGCTCTGCTAGCCCATGGTAAGTGCTTAATAATTATCAGACAGCACTGATTATTTGGAAGGTTGGTGTCTACAATATTAGTGACATTTGCTCTCCCTCTCTCTTTTGAGTGAATCAGCTTTCAGTAGGTAACTAGTCTTATTCAGCCACCTGCCTGCTGGAATCATGCAACATGCATACTTAATTAAACAGAACATAAATAGAAAGTCCAAGGTTACCTACTACATAATAGTAAACTTATCACAATCTGTTAAATTCAGCAAATGAAATTTGACATAGAATTTTCATTTTATTGATGTCATTCAGTCAGAAGGGAGCCTTGTTTTATTTTACCATGTGGTTGTGATACTGAATTCTACGAACAGAAAATGTATTTATAAAGGGTACTATAGATAAAATTTTATTGATTTAATAATGAAATACTGTGCACATTAAATTCCATCTTAATTTTAAAGGTAGTTGTTATCATAGAAATGTGGTTGAGGAAAGAATTAAAGGTTCCTGATCTACATCATAAGGAAATATTAGAATTAATAGATATCTCCATTGCACCCTTCCAGCTCTAACTCTTCCAGCACCAGTCTCTGAGCCCATTCATTGCAAGTCTTCAGGCTTCACATTGTTCACACCCTACAGCGACTATATCTCCACCCATACGTCCCTAGCATTCACCTATAGTGTCAAAAGCTGCCTAGTGGAAACATCTCTGACTTTCTGTTTGAGGACATTTTTTCCAGCCTCAGGAGCAAACTTACTGCAAGCCAGGCAAGCTGTGAAGTGCTGGAGAATTAATGTTTCCAAAAGTAATCCTCAACCAGTGAGGGACAGAAGGTGGTAGATAAATACCCCCCTGCTTCCTTGCCTCTCCATTAGGATATGAAAAGTGTTTTACAAGAGCTCTTAGAGTTTGCCAGTGAAACTGAGCTCCAGTCAGTTTTATAACACATCCTTTATGGGCTTCCTTTTCCTTCCTGCTTACTTCTCCACACCTCCACTGAACTGTTCTGAGGTCACCTCCAGATAAACTACTTGCACTTGAATCAGTATCAAGGTAACCTTCTGGGAAAGCCATGCCAAGACAGCTTCTAAGATATAATAATGAAATAAATTGGAACATAATAGCCAAATTATTGCTGAGATTCTAGACAGTATAGATTTTTAAAAATCATAATTATTCAATTCTAGATCACTGCCTCTGGCAAATAATAGATATTCAACAAATGCTCTTTAAAATAAAAATATGATCTAATTGAATTTCCTCACCATGAGCAATCTGACCAATCCCACCCACGCCCTCCCAGCTTCACCCTCTCAGTGATATAATTTATAATGTTGCTGAGGCATGACTTTTTGTTGGGTCTTATATTTCTTTCCATTGATGTTGACATTGTGAATAATATCCTCCTTTTAATATTCATTCTAATCTGGGCTCAGGACTCCCATACTTTTCTACTTCTCATGTCTCTCTGGGTCTTGGCTCTTTTAAATTTAACTATGTTTCCCAAAACACTATGGCCTTTCTTCTCTTCTCCCTCTGTTCCCAGTGCCTCAGGGAGCTTATCCACTCACAAAGCTTCAGCTACTAATTTACAGATGACATTTAAATTAAAAAAAATCTCTAACCTTGGCTTTTTACCCTTTCTCTAATAGCACGTTTCAACTGTTTTACAAGCCTTTCCCACTGACTTCCTCCAACTCAACAGTCGTAAGGAGAGTTTATTATTGTTTCCACCTACTGTCTCTGTGCCCTTTTCCCTGCCTTCCAAATTGTAGTCACTTTAAACCTAAATTTCTGCCTCTCCTTTGATGCCTCTGCAGACAGTCCATTCTACGAGTTACTCCACGTCACGCTCCTTCCATTCATACCTCTCCTCTCTCACGTCTCATAGGTCCATTTACATACATAGTCATATGTGTATGTGCACACACATGTAGGCACAAACACACACACACCTTTCCTTTATTGCCTATAACTAACAGCTTTGTTTTTGTCATCCATTCAGAGCCAAACATCTTCCAAGACTCTCCTTTTCATGTCCAGGAACCAAGTACCATAACTCTGCTTTCTTCATGCTTACTCCCTTCTTTCTGTTCCTACTGCCACTGCTGTTGGTGAAACACCCACCATTTCTTCCTTGATTATCACAGTATTCTTCTAGCTATTCTTTCTGCCTTCCTTCCTGTCTTCCTTTTCTTTACCCAAATCACACTGTGTCCTTATAGCAAAGCTTGTTACTAGTGTGCCTGAAATCATTCAAGGGCACAAGAGAACCCAAACTCTGTCTCTTACCCCGTTTCCACGCTCAGTGTAGCTTCCAGTCACCCTCAGCCACCTGCAATGTGAATATACTCTTTTTCTCATGTCTCTGTGCATTTGGCTGTGCTGTTTGATCATCCACAAGGCCCTGTGCTTCCCCCTTCCTGCCCTTTTTTATCACACTACCTCCAATTCTCACTTCAAGACTCAGCCCCAGGTTACCCCAAAGTGGACCTTCCCTAAAGCCTCCAGTCTGGAATAGATATCAACTCCTCAGATATTTCTATGGTCTTTAGGCTTACTAGGATGAGAACGTTTACTGCATAATTCCAAATATCTCTTTACTTGTCTATCTCACCCATTCACTGCTGCCGCCGCTAAGTCGCCTCAGTCGTGTCTGACTGTGCAACGCTATGGACTGTAGCCTGCCAGGCTCCTCTGTCCATGGGATTCTCCAGGCAGGAATAATGGAGTGGATTGCCATGCCCTCCTCCAGGGGATCTTCCCGACCCAGGGATCGAACCTCCACCTCTCACATCTCCTGCGTTGGCAGGCAGGTTCTTTGCCACTAGTGCCACCAACTATGTGCTATTTATTTATCGTTTATCTTTGTATCCTTCTTATCTAGAACAATGTCTGGTTTATAGCAAGGGCTCAGCAAATAACCTTTAGAAAATGAGTCAATTAATCCTTTCCTTTAACTTTTCTCCAGTATCAGCAAATGATGCACATCTTTCTTTATTCAAGATCCTTGTGTTCCCCTTGAGTCTTTATACCCATTTTTCCTGTTTCCTCTTAGATCTCTCTTCATCTGTTCAACTTAGCAATACAGTGCCACAGTTAATGCCATCTTGTGCCTGTTTTATTTGTTTATAATTTTTTCTTAATCTCACTTGAATGTATTATGCAGTAGAGGAGGATAACTATATCTATTTTGTCAAGTTTTACCTAACAGAAAGATATGCCTATGATGACTTCTTGATAAATATTGACAAATTTCAGTGTAAGATCAGCACCCCTTTGAAGGAGTTAAAGAGGACAAGGTGGTGAACCCATTGAGGCAATTAAGATTTGTTTGTAACAGAATCCATTTTCAATCCTTCACTATGACCTGGGTGAAGGCCAAGAAGGTATTCTGCTCTACCATGCTTTCTGTGAAGTCTCATCCAGCCTTGCACTTTCCAGTGACAAACCATCTGGGAAATTCCATCTGTCTCTGCTTGGAAACTGAGGTGGCAGTCGCCCACTGTGAGCAATTTTCTATTAACTTCTTGGATAAGATCAGTCAGATTTATACTGAATTGATGGGAACCGTAAGAGCAGGGTTGTTCCAAGAGAAGACAAATGTACTGATTCCTCTAATTGGGCTTAAGCTGGTTTCATTCACGGATGCCCTTAGGTTCTAGTAGTGCAAGGACTTATAACCTTTTTAATTGTACCCTGTTCCTCTGAGGAAACGTTGGTGAAATTCATTATTGATGGAGATTGTAGATTTGTCCCTTAGGGAGGCCAAGATCCTGCCTTCTCTTATACTCTATCTGCCATGTGGAGAATTAATGGGAATTGAGTGGACAGTGGAAGCTGCTCCAAGAAGACATGAGGCAAGACACAGTACAGCAGAGCCTTGGAAAATGGTGTGTTGGTTTGGTTTCTAGAATCAGAGGAGGACTTTTTGTTTGTTTTCTGTTTGTTTGTGGAAGAGGAGAGCGCTCAGGGACAAGAGAGATTGGCATGAAGTCCCAAGTTAGTGAAAGCATCCTGTAGAATCTGAGTCAGAAAGAAAGAAACCAAACTCCAAGGAATTACTCAACAATTCAAATCTGTCAAAGCAAATGAGCGAGGTTGATTATATATGGATCTGAAGGGATTTATTGTATTATAATGTAGTCATAGTGATATTGGCTGTGGATGGAATTCTTTTGTAATGTGGGAAAATAATATTGAAATGAAAACATATATTTTGCCTTTTCTAATAATTTGTATCTGCCTCCTAAAATTACACCTTTTATGCGTAGCTAGTCTGTCTGCTAATCTCAATTACCTTTAATTTGCCTTTTTTCTGATGGCGAACTCTTTCTAGGTTCTTTATGTTTGCACTTGGATTTGAAAGGTAAGAACACAAAGACACAATTTCTTGCTGTATATAGACAGTTTTATTTATGGGTCTAACCTACTGATCTGTGCCTGAAATTTAAACACATTTTGCCTTTGGGTTATGCTACATGGCTAAAACTCTTTACTTATACTTAGGCCAAGTTTGAATAAACAGAAAGCATCTTTTTTTGGTTTGTTTAAGATTATTTATTATTCCCTTTTTCTAGAATTCCAAGGAGAATTTTTATTGAAAATGGTCTTCTCATGGAGTTATTAAAATGACTCTGTGATATGCTATTAATTAATCAATGTCTGGAAGGAGTAACTACTTCATGTCATTTAATATGATTAAAGTTGCTCTACTAAGAAGACAATGTATATAAAGTTGAAAAGAGTAATGAGTAACACAACCTTTTCCATGAGCATAGGTATGAAAGATGCAGTTTGGCTATTGGTTTAAGCATCCAGATTCTCTTTATGGAGTTGTTCCTGTTTGTAAATCTTTTCTCAAGCTTCAGGGTCCCGTAGCGGGTAGAATCCCTGTTCCCTAAGGAAAGTCTATCAGATTCTTGGGTGGTGAGGGAATGATTTGCAAACTATAGCTCTGCTGTTCCTGTAACACAGATAATGGAATATAAAGTTGGAAAAAATGTTTTTGGCTGGAGGAGAAGGTAAAATGATAACACACTTGTGAGGAGCAGTTTACAAAGTTGACTCAAAATTTTGTTGATTATTTGCTGATATATCTGGCTTGCCTTTTAAAGTCTTTCTCCTTGACTTTTTCAAGACTTGCCATTCCACAGCTCTTTATAAAACAATTGTTCGGCATGAGCACTTCCCTGTTATTCACATGGTTATAATATATATTGTTCCAGTGTTACAAAAATTTAGCAAATGATGTATACTGGGCATAATTAATACATTCAGTAACTTGGGGATAACTGTTAAAGAAATGGACATAAGTGCTATTTTGTATTCCTTTTGTTTGTTCTTACAAATCAATATTACATAGGCATAACCCTTTAAATTGGACATATTGGACTCATAAAATATCTGACTGTATTTTATTACTAAGTATCAATAGATATTCCCAGGACACCATTAATTAAATATCATATCTTAACATTAGCTCTCAGTTGGCATTGTCAGTCTTTAGTCTCACAAGAGGTTTTCCTGATGTAGGCAGGTTTGTGAGTCTGACCCTGTCCAAGTGACTCCTACAAGGCTCATGTTGATGTTGTATGATGTCCAGAGGCAATAATTCTTACATATATTTATGAAGGAAAAATAAAATAATATTTCTAGGATGTTTTTGTAAACTTTCAAACTTATTTGAGAAACTGTTTTGGAGATGAGCATCTCTTTTCCTTGTACATTTAAGTATTCAATTTAAAGTCATTCTGTATTATTCATTTGCTTTTATATCACTTTAAAAAATATAATCCTTTGCCCTAGTTCAACAAAACTATGGCTTCTTGATTCTAGTAATTTGTATATCATTTGTGCTATTTTATATGGTTTATGTCTCTTTCTATTTTAAAGGTCAGGAGCTCAGAATGAAGCGTAGGGTTATATGCCTACATCTTGTGGTTTTCTCATACTCTTTTCTCAGGGTCAGAAACATGAGCACTGCTTATCTGTGTGTCTTTGGTACGGTGTCTCATACAAGGCTGGATTCAAAAAGTGACAGCCAGGGCTATGGTGTCATCTGAAGTCTCAACCAAAGGAAGACCTGCTTGAAAGGTCACTGCATGGCTGTTGACTCAGTACCTTGCCTCCTAGGCTTCTCTGAGAAGCTCATAGCGTGGCAACTGGCTCCTCTCTGAGCAAGCAAATGAGAGGGCAAGACAAGGAGCCCAGGACAGAAATCATAGTCTTTTCATAAACTAGTCTTGGAAGTAGGCATCCCATCACTTTTGCTGAATTCTTTTTATTAAAATTGAATCAGCAGGTCTAGCCCACTCTGAAGGGAAAGGCATTGTACATGGGCTTAAAACCAAAGGCTGTGATCACTGGGGGCCATCTCAGAGGCTGTTTACTGCTAAGATAATGAACATAAATAGTTACCTCGCCTCTGAATAAGGAAGGACTTTCAAATAATAGTAGCACTGGGAGAAATCACAAAAGAAAATCCAGTTAATTTAAATAGAAAAGACTAACATATATTATAAAACATCATAACCAAAAATCAAAGTTTAACTGATAAGCAAAAGATACACATAAAAATGAGATACATTTTATTCTTGTTTTTGAATTAGAAAAGCTACTCCATATAGAAACTCAGGAATACATTCTTGATTAATTTGTTTAGAAATTGATTATTAATATGAGGACATAGAAAGATGAATGAAAATATATGGAACAGTTATGTAAAATCTAATGGGAAATAGGAGCCAGAGGCAGGCTGTTTGCTGAGTATTTCTCCTTCAGTAATTTTGAGAAACATACACTAACACGTTGTAAAGATCAGAAATGGGGAGAAAGCATGTGAAAGAGCCCGTGATGTGATCAGAGTAGTCTGATACTAGTCCCAACTGTTATTACCCAAAGTGCTGTCTTGGGTAATCACACCTGCTCTCAGTTTCCTCATTTATAAAATGGGGGTTATAATACCAGCCCTACATCTTAGAGTTGTTGTAAAATTATATAAAATTATATGCATTTAGTCACTTTGAAAAATATACAGATTGTTATACAATCTAGATTACTTTTTATTATGCCTGTGAATAGAAAGTAGATTACTCATTCCCTTAATTTGCCAAACTGTGCTTCCAGCCTTTTCTCGTCTGTCCCCTCTCTGAACATATTTTAAAAAGCACTCTTGGCTATCATTGTACATATACATCTTCATACATGTGTGCACACATGTATTTATATACACACAAATATACACATACTTATTGATTAGCTAGCATCAGTATTCTGAGAACTCATAGCCTAGAGAAGTACAAGGTATGTACTTAGAGTATTTATCATCTAAGGAGACAATCACCCCAGAAACAAGAGAAAAAACATGTTTTTAGGAAGAAAAAGAAAGGTTAAGTGGTCAAACTGCTTTTTGAATTATCCTGGTTCCTTTGTGTTTTCTTTTTGTAAGGAGTATTTCTTCAGAAAGCTTTTCTCAGGTGTGTGATTGGGGATTTCAGACAATTGGAAAAGTGATTTACCCTGTCTGATTCACTTTTGAGTTCGGTTTGTATTTTAAAATGCTAACTCAATTCTTTCGTTACTTATGGCAGTTTAGAGCTTGGTACAGAATGGAGTGAATAAGGCACGTCACTAGGCAGACAGCGACGCACCGTAAAATAAGAAAGAAAGGGGACAAACTTTGGAAGAGCAGAGGCAGTTCATGGGCCTTAGGTTTTAGCTTTTATTGAGAAGTGAAGCAAATACCATTTGTTTCTCGTGGCGTCGCGGAGAGTCGGACATGACTGAGCGACTAGGCGCAGCGCAGCACAGCCCCGTGAGTGCGAGCATTATCTCACGGACGGGCAGCACGATGCTAATCTTGGGTGTGTCATTATTACCACCTTGCGTCTTAAAGTCATTGCCCCCCAGGCATGTGTAGAATGTTATTCTGTGGAAGGCGCCCAGTGCACCTCCTGTGCATCTGAGATAAGCATCAGGGTCCAAAGTGAAAGTCAATGTCGCTCAGCCATGTGTGACTCTCTGCCACCCCATGGACTATACAGTCCAGGGAATTCTCCAGGCCAGAATGCTGGAGTGGGTAGCCTTTCCCTTCAGGGCATCTTCCCAACCCAGGGATTGAATTCAGGTCTTCCACGTTGCAGGCAGATTCTTTACTGTCTGAGCCACCAGCGAAGCCCAAGAATACTGGAGTGGGTAGCCTATCCCTTCTCCAGTGGATCTTCCCGACCCAGGAATTGAACCGGGGACTCCTGCATTGCAGGTGGATTCTTTACAAATGAGCTACCAAGTACATGTCAAATAAAGTATCAACTCTGGGGGCAGGGGATTTGGGAGGCTGGGCAGAAACATAGCATTTGCCTTCAATGCAGTAGTTCAGAGGTGGTGAAAAGAATTTATCCTTTACCTGAATATTTCCAGCCGGGAACATGGCAATTTTAATAACCGTGGCCTTCCTTCCAACTTTGTGAAAATGACTCCTAAGAGTAAGTGGACGTTGGCAGAAGCGTTCTCATCGTTGCTGATTCTCCAGAAGGAGAAGGTTGAAGGAAGAGTGCGTGACAAAAGTCAACCCGTGGTCCGCTCCATTACTTCATTAATCAAGTGGAGGCATTCTGAAAAATGTTTCTCTTCAGTTGCAGCCATCTATTTTTTGGTGTTAATCTGCGCCCTGTGGCAGTGTTTTGTGAAAGGAAACAATGAACAGTTGTAGCATCCCCCCACCCCCAGCTGCTGTGCCCCTGTCAGAAGGCTCCAAGGATGATGCGAGTCTGTATCATCCTGATAAGGAAAAGAGGATTCGGATGGCTTTGGAGAGAATTTGTGAGAGTACAGAGTGCCGTTTTGGACTAGACGAGCTGTGGACGACGGCAGAGGCCCTTAATGGGAACTAAGGGTTCCTTGCCAGACCTTCTGCTGCTTCTTGAAGATTTTCTAATGAAATATTTCAATGGTGAAATTCTGAAACTGTCAGAGGGACTGAGGTTCAAGATGCTGTTTTAAGTTTTGTGTTCCCATAATCTGTGATTAGCCAATCGAGGTTAAAAAAAACAAAAAACAGAAAAAAGAAAGAAAAAAACCACAAAAAACTGAAGAAGCTCCCAGAGTGTGTATGGAGGTCACTTATCTGCTGACAATGTGTTTCTATGCTATTGTCATCATGAGCTCTGTGCAAGTGGTCAGTGCATTTTATATACTGTAGGTTCCTATTTTATGGCTGGATGAAATATGAAACTACCTTTTATAATGCTGACTCTCTTTTGGCAGGCCTTTGGATTCACATATGGTTCAGTTAAGCTGTTTTGGAGCCTGATGTACCTTTGTTATTTATTGGAATTTTTGAGGATAAATGTGCTATTTTTGCTCTGGATTTAAAAAAAAAAAAACATTAAATGTTTCCTAAAAATTCATATAGCTAAGAGAATTCTAGTAAGCTTTAGAAACTGAGCTGATATTCCTAGCTAAAATAAAGTCATTCTTACTCATAAAGGAAAAAAAAAAAATAAAGACAACTGAAGCACCAGTAAAATAGAAGCAGTATTTTATAGCACACCACAATAAAAAGAAAACAGAGAGCAATTAGTGAATGGGGGCCGGAAAAGTCGTCATCCTGTAACCAGCAGTAATCTTTAAGCATCTTTAAACTAACAGATACTACTAGGATTTTCTTTCATTCATTCCACTGTTATTCTGGCAGGTTATAAATAAACATACAGGCATAAAGAGTCCAAAACAAAGTGGTTGTCAAAGGGATGAATGATAGGCAGTGACCTCACATTCCAAGGATGGTGGTATGCTGTTAGGCAGGCTCAGTTGCCTAGAGGTGAAGTGTATTCCCTCTACTGAGCCCTGATGATAGACACACTCCCATTCAACTTTAATCTCTTTGTTTTGCTGAGTTTAACTCAAACTGTTAAGTTCTGTTTAAAATAATGTTTGTATGTAAGTATGAGGATAGATAAACTAGAAGGAAAGGGACATATTTACCAATGTCATTTCAAATCACAACTTTTTCTTCCTGAAAAAAGAAGTCCCAGAAGGATAGGTATATTTGGAGTGGCTCAGATGGTGAAGAATCTGCCTGCAATGCGGGAGACACGGGTTCGAACCTTGGGTTGGGAAGATCCCCTGGAGAAGAGAATGGCAATCCGCTCCAGTATTCTTGCTTGGAGAATTCCACGGACAGAAGAATTTCGTGAGCTATACGGTCCATGGGATCGCAGAGTCAGGCGTGACTAAGGGACTTTCACTTTTCTCAATCTTACTTTGCATTTGTGAAGAGCCTTCAGATTTTTCTTATATGGCCATCTATTTGTATTTGAAGTTAATCATAAAATGCACTTGCTGGAATGGGCACAATATAAATTTTTGGGCTTTGGTGACCTAAGGGGCTGGTTACAAGAGTGGAGACAGACCCATTTTAACTTATCACTCTAATCCCCCACCAAATTGTGTGTCTTCCAAGTGGTATGTTATTTTTATCTTTTTTACAGTTATTTTATCTTTTTTACATGAGAGGGAAGTGGGATAATTACTTTAATTATTTCATAACTAATTTAACAGTCTTCCCTTGCTGTTACCTACTAGCAAGATGTATTGTGCAGGACATCTTGAAGAAAACTTGACTCAATTAAGTATGTGCTGCAAGTCAGGAACTCTGCTAAAAAGTGAGGGTACAAAAACTAAATTCTCACCAAGCATCATTACTCCTTATATGAGTATTTAAATATAACTGAATTCTATCCATACCCTTTATGTACCCTTTATATATTACTTTAAGCAAACCTAATGCACAAAAAAACATATTCACACACAGCCATGCACACACATAAGTTTATACACACATACGGCAAATTGGTTGATTTTTAAGTCAACAAATAAGATTGGTATTTTCATTTTTATTTTGTTAACTCAAGTGATGTGCTTATTTCCTAAATAAAATAGTATCATGAAATAAAGCACACCTCTATTTTTGAACAAGTTACAAAAGCTTAGTGCTTTATTCTGTCATAGATTGGACAACATTGTAAATATTGATAATGTTTCTCATTTTTCCTCGTAATTTCATTATTTTATCTTATGGCAAAGCATGTAATTGACAAACTACCATAGTGATATTTTAAGTATTCCAGTAGGTAACTTAGAATAAATATAGAACATTTTGATGTATAAATTTGGATGATGGAAAAGGTGTTTTAATTCTTGATTACCTAGAGCCTTATAGAAATGTTAATGTTTGTTAGTGGCAAATATAGTAAGAAAAGAAAAAGAAAATGTGAGAAATGAAAAAATATACAAACATAAAGTGCAAAGTGCCCTTTTATATTATTTGATTTTCTGTGAGTTTTCATTTCCCCTTACTCTCTATTCTCTATACATTTGAATTATTGAGAACTGTCCATAACCTTCATTAAGATGATATAATAAATATTTTGTGATTATTCATGATTCAAACAGTTTAATTGATTTAGGGATACTGAATATAATGTTCAGTTTTCAGCATTTATCTTCAAACTTAAGAAATGAGTGGTTTAGTGGCGTTATTGTTATGAAGTATTGCTAATATTGCAAATTTTATATACCACTCACATTGTAGACAGAAAAGGGTACTCAATCTTCTGTTGTTTTTATACTGCTGTAGCCACTGAGATTTTGAAAAGAGAAGCAAGTCATCTCCTTTTAGCTTGTTTGACAGCATTCAAAGGAATGCACGGCCTGCTATTTGAGTAGCATCTTCTCAGTGGTTCTCCAACTGTCTTTCCTTAGTTCGTATGTAGTTAGTTATCTTAAAGTTGAAAAAAAGGGAAATCAGTAGGAATAAGAAGTACAGTCCATTTTATGTGGTCTGTTATAGCAATCAAGCTTTCACTTATCTTATTCTGCTGTATTGTTTTCCCTTAGTTTCTCCTGAAAGGCATTGTAGGGCGAGTTGAATATTTTCTAATGTCAAATAATACAAAGTATTCATAATGTTTATAGAACTTAATTTCTCAGTAATTTGCTTCTGTTTTGCAGATGTGACTCATCTCAAATCTATCTAATCTATATTGACTAATTGTGAAATAACAGAATTAAAATAAAAAAAAAACTTAACCTAAAATGGTAAAAGTTTTGGATTCCATCAGCATTACACCTGGATATTAATTTTAATGCTCTATTGATAACATGGAAGTGCTTTCATCATTGAGGTATGTAGGAGTAAAGCAGATTTCCCAGTGAAGTGACTGAATGTTCACTAGAGTGGTTCAAGTTAGCACTTTTCTTTATTATACTTTAAGAAGAATGCTATCTATTGAATGTAACTGAATATGCTAGAAAACTTATTTAAAAAAGAGGTAACTTCGTAACTCCACAGGCATTAATTACATTTATATAGTTTCCGTTGATATTTATAATGCTGTTTATGCCATTAAAAATCTGATCCTATATCAGGATGAACTTTGTTATTATTCTATGTACTCTTATTTATGAGATAGTAGGTAAGTCTTTATAATATTTCTGTTAACCATCATTTAATTAGATGTGATTTCTGAAATAGCTAAAGAAGTATTTTTTTAATGACAGTGTAATTAAAGGTGCTACAGACTTTTTAAAAGATGTTTTAGCACCTGTATTTCTGTCCAGTTCTTGGAATAAACCTCATTGCATTTGTGATACAGCAAAATTTCTGGATCAGCTTCTATCCATTCTTTTGCAAAAAGATCATCTTGGTTTTAAGCACTTAGCAGCCAATATGGCTGTTCTTAATTTGTCATTGAGATTAGAATGGATATTTGGGTTAGAAAGTAAGAACTAGCTGTAAGCTTTTAAAAAAGAATTTATTTAATTGAGTCAGTCCAAAAAGAGGTTATTTAACTGAGTCAGTCCAGATCTTCGAATTTCTCCCTCTAATTCTATGCTCCCTCTTTACAGACAGTAGCTCTGATTTGTAAGGATTATTGTCTTTGGTTCCCGTGTCAGGGAGTTAAGAGGTGAGAGCAGTTGGATTGCATTTTCAGGATGCCACACGTGCACTCTTTGATCTGAGGTGCAGGGTGCCTCAGGGAATAAGTTCAATCTTGATTTCTTTAGTCAATCATCCACTATCAGGTACCACTGCCCTGATTAGCAGGCTGAAGAAAAAGAGCATATCGTGGGTGTGTGTGTTACAAAGATGAAAAATAGTGATGAGCCTGTTGGCAACAGAGTCAGCTCCTAGTTTCACTATGTGACATTTGCTTTCTCTTTGCATAAATCCCCGTAGTGTGTGAAGGAACAAAAATCAGTATTTCCATATATCTTTCCACAAACTAATGATTTTTTTTCAGATAGTTTCCTTTCTTTGTTTGATTCATTGTTGCAGAATGGAAACTGGAAATAGAATTAGCAGGGTGCATCCTGGTGGTTTCTAAGAGAAACTCAAATATAGCTAGCTGCCTGACATTCCTGCCATTCTGTGAACCAAGCCAATGACTAACTCTTGTGAAGTGTTGCAAGTCTGGAAAACTAGCACCATACCTGTGCTGTTTCTGTCCCTTTATCTGCTACATAGACATAAAATAGTCCTCTAGACCCAAAATGCATCAGTTGCTTTTTGTTTTTGTTTAGTCACCAAACAAGAGTCATGTCCAACTCTTTTGAGACCCCATGGACTGCAGCTTGCATCCTGCCAGGTTCCTCTGTCCATGGGATTTTCCAGGTAAGACTATTGGAATAGGTTGCCATTTCCTTCTCCAGGGGATATTCCCGGCCCAGGGACTGAACCCCATGTCTCCTGCAGATTCTTTACCACCGACTCACCAGGGAAGCCCAGTGAACGCTTCAGAATCCATCCATTAATCAGTGATGTCTCTCCCCACAAACGAGAGCCCAGCGATTGACTGAATAACTTCTCATTTGTTCTTTTTCCTTTGGTCAAAGTAAAAGAATATCTCCTAACATATAAGGTTATATACTGACAACAATTGCAGCTTTTGGTCTCTTTTGATACATATTTGAGATTTGCCCATGTGTATTTTCTATTATGGTATTGAGATAGAAATGGAGGTTCTGAAAAGATTAAACAGTGGATAAACTTTTTAATCTTAAATCTTTGACAAATCTCACAGTTCTATTTCAAAATTAAAATCATTTACTGAAAAAATATTTTTATTTGTGAGTACTTTTTATAGAAAGATGCAAGGTACAGATATAGTTGTTTCATAAATACTTGTGGTATGTTCATGCCCTACTGAAGTTACTTACTGTTGTATTTGACCTTGATGATGGGACTAGTTTGATAAGGTTAAGGTCAATGACTGCATTATTTTTAGACAAGATACCAAGTGTAGAATGTTCTGTTTTGTTTTACCATGTTAACAACTAGTAGCTTTTAGAGTTCTCTATGTACTGCTGATTTCAGCGATGCATTCATCCTCAGTGATTATCCAAAAGATTTCAGCACCTGTAATTAATCACCCATTTGAAAAGAGAAACACAAACTAAGATATAGTTTGACTTTCCCTTCCCCCTCCCCAGAGAAATCTAGACAGAGTGTGAATAAGAATAATAACATCGCTTTTGTAATAATCATAATCATGCTCTCAAGACATATGAAGAAGTAACTGAGAAAAATCCTTTTGGTCACATTTATTAATTTAATCCCCTTATATCATTTGTTTAACTTTATGTTGCATCACAGTGATTAGAAAAGGACTTTATCTCTCTTTTATAAAAGAAGAGGGAGTAATGATCTATTCAGTAGTAAATAAGTGTTAGTCACTTAGTCATGTCCAACTCTTTGTGACCCCAGGGACTGAAGCCCACCAGACTCCTCTTTCTGTGGAATTCTCCAGACAAGAATACTGGACTGAGTAACCATTCCCTTTTCCAGGGCATCTTCCCAACCCAGGGATTGAACCTGGGTCTCCTGCATTTCAGGCAGATTCTTTATTCTCTGAGCCACTAGGGAAGCCCATTCAATAGTAAGTTTCTAGCAAAACTGTTTGTGTTCTATTAATTGTTTAGACTAATGATCACTAGTCTCTTTTTTCCATGCAAATATTTATTTAGCTCAATGTAAGAAACATAACAGTTTCAGGAAGCAGCAATGGATTTATATAATAGACCTAAGATAAAATCTCCCATTGTGTCTATTAAACTGTCATTAATGAGTAGTTAAAAAGTCATCGTGACTCTTTTTGTAGATTGCATGAACTTCCCTGCTTCAATGAAAAGTTAAATATTGAAGTGATAATTGTGAGCTTTTGTGTACTAAGGCATAGGGGCCAATGGATGAATGAATCAATGTAGTACAAGAATCTTAAATTTAAAGGTGGAAAAAGCTCTTTTGAGCTATTTCTGTATTAAGGTGCCTTACCTAGTATCATGTGAATATACTACAGCTGTACCAAAGACTTAAGGAATATAAACAAACCTTTTCAGTTTCTTGTGATAGAGATTAATTTATCAGATTGATGTCTGGTAGACTGCAAATAGCTAATGCATTTAACCTCATTCAGTAGCTAGAACTAACCTGTTTATAAATACCCTAATTAGATCAAAGCATAGAAATAACCAAAATGGATATAATGGGCAGAAAGACAAATGAATGCACCTGTATCAATAATAAAGGGCCATTTTTCCCCTTGCATGTTCATTTTACTAAAATCATTCTACACTTCCCTGTTCACTTAAAATCTAGTTATTTTAAACTTTGAAAAATGACTTCAAGAGCACCTGGTGCCTTAAATTCTCAACAACCTTGGTTTATCTCACCCAAATTTGTTTAGACCCCAGTAAGGGCTGCTCTTTCCTTTGCCAGGATCTATTAATGATAATTACTTAGAATACTATCCCCATTCTGTGATACCATCACATCATTGTGAAGAAGATTGTGATCTTATCCCAGCCTATTCTGTTTAACTGTGACACTCCTTCTATTATCGTGGCGCCTTGATAAGATCATGCCTGTTAGGATCAGACATTAGTTGGAATCAATATTTGAAAATGTGCCTGTTTTTGCTTAATAGTAAAGTTAGTGTGAGTGTTGAGGTGAGATCATTTGTTGGATGAAATTGTACAACTTCATCTTGTCAAGGTTTCTTTCAAGGATTTTGTGCTCAAAAGTACAGATTGAGGTCTTGGGGAAACTGTAATTTTATCGACCAACCTACCTGGATATCCTATTCTGATAAGAATACATGATATTTTTATACTGATATAGGTCAGAAAAGTGAATTGGAAAGAATGAAAGACTGTGTTCATAACTCTTCATTAATGAAACCCAAATAATTCACTGGTTCTTGCCCAAGGACTGTTTTGCCCCTAAGGAACATTTGACAATGCCTGGAGACAGGTTTGGTTGTGGGAACTTGGAGGCCAAGGATGCAGGAAAGAGGAGTGTGGAGGAAAAGAAAAGCAATGCTACTGGCCTCTAGTGTGTGGGAGGCTAGAGTTACACTAGCTTCCCACAGTGAAGAAAGAGCTGGCCCCAGAGTTTGCCAGTGCTAAGGCTGAGAAGCCCTGATGTAAGGTCCACACCATGAATATTCCAAACAGACATGTTTGGCAGGAATGGATTTCAGTTTTTAGTGTGGTTATTTATCTGCCTGAGAGGAACAAGTGCTGCAGCTGCCCATGTTCTTCCTTTCTCTGGTTAGTGACATCTGATAGATTTAGGGGGCTCTTTTTATTTGTTTGGCCACATCACACAGCCTGCAGGATCTTAGGTTCCCTGACCAGGACTTGAATCTGCATCCTTAGCCAGTGGAAGCATGGAGTTCTAACCACTGGACCACCAGGGAATTCCCTGGCAACATCTGGTAGATTTGTAATCAAGGAATTCTTTTAGGGATAAATATCCAGAAATACAGGTAGTTTCCTTCAAATTTGTGCTGAATGGAACTTCAGGTAGAAAAGGTAAAAGGAGAAATCAGTCATATAACATCTTTAGTCTTAATAAAGCCAAGCTCTTGAATCCTTTATTGGACTGCATTTATATTTGGAACTTACTCATATTTTTTAAAATTAATAGAATGTGGAGTGGGACATCATTCATATTTATCACTTCCCTAAACTCTTCCAACTTCATAAGATTTTCTTATTATTTGGTTATATATTTTCTTATATGTATTATTTGGTTACACACTCATGTATGAAGAACAACACTGAGTATTACATTTTTCATAGTATTTGGGATGGTTTTACACAATAGATGTTGTAAAATTTTGACAATAAAGTTGTTATAAAAGAATATTTTTGCCTTTGAATGCTTACAGAAAAAAAGTAGGCAACAGATTTACAGTATGTTTCTGAAAATATAAAAATTAGAGGATAGCTTTCTTGGATTCATGCATTTTATGATTACTGATTATGATCAACTGAGTTTTGAGACTAAGGTCTTTCATCTGCCAGGACAGTAAAGAGATTTTTTTTTTTTCTTTTTTGTATTGTTGAGAATCCTGAAAGCTTTTCTTCATGTATACTCAGATGGAAGCAGCAGAGAGGAGGCTAGAGGTGCCAATGGCAGTGAAACTGCGGAAGATTAGCGCACTTCTTTTGATGAAAGGTGACTTCCCAGAGGGCTGGAGAATAAACACATGGGCGGAAGTGCTGGTTTGGAGAAAAGGCGCTGAAGTAAATGAGAGGAGTTTTCCACTGAAGTCGAGTTCAGGGCTCAGAACTCTGAACCTGCACAGCCTGTCCAACTCATTTCTCATTCTCCATCTATTTTAACAGAGCATCATGGAATAGCCCTCTTGCCAACTACTATGGTCATAAAACCTTATAAGAAAAGATCATTTGCAATACCTAAAATGTTTATATGAAGTTGACTGGCTAAACAATTTTCTGTTTTATTTATAAAATTCCTCATAAAGTAAAGCATTTTTATCATACCTCCCTTTTTGTTGTTGCAGTTTAGTGTTACAGTTTTTTTTTTTTTTAAGGCCTAAATTATACTTTAGCCTTTTCAGCAAATTAAAAAATGACTTTGCTGATGAAAAATCAATATTTTTAAATATTGAGAAGTTCTAAATTATAATACTGTTTAGTAGGACGGTACTCTGAACTAATTCTAGAGATTACTCGAAATGTTTTAAAGGTTAATTTTGGAACTACAGAGTTATTATTTCTCTTTAAAATGTTTTCACTTTATTTTTTCTCAAATTTCTAAAAATTATGCCTGTACATCCTCAACAGAATATATTTTATCATATACTAACAACAACAGCAAAATATTTTAGGGAGAGTAAGTTACTTCTGTCTAAATTCTGACTCTGAATACACCAAGGAAACGGCCATCAGGGAGTCTAGTGCTGTGCATAGATTCCGTTTTCCTCGGGTGTTAAGAGCAGCAAGTAGCCTGGTTTTGATAGAGTTAAATAAACTAAAGACAGCCCCGCTACCCCCAGGCCTCTATCTCCTAGTACTTTTCAGTCCAACAATCATTTCTTCTTGTAGAGTAAGATAAGTTTTCATGTGTTTGTATTTGATGGATTAACAACAGAAAATTAAGGAATTTTACAAAAATTCCAACTTGGCAAATAGTAGCAACTCTTATCATGCGGAGGCCTGATAAAACCCTCCGATAAAGCCCAGGGAGACTAGTCTGGACAATGTCCTGAAAAGTACTAGGTATCTGACAGTGGCCTGTATCTCACAGCTAGAGTTGGGATGATCAGTTAAATGCAAACACCACACTGGATATCAGAACTGTTATTTGAAACTCTATGTTCCTGTCTTTAAAGGTGGAACATTGATTCTAAGAGGCAAGCATATGGCTATACACACTGGGGTGTTGGGGCTGTGCTTAAAGCAAATGACCCTTTTGAGGAAGGGGAAGTATGATGGAATAAATAATACCACTCGTAACTGGGTCAGGGAAGCATTGGGAACTAATCTAGGCGAGACAGTGTTTCACACCATAATCCTTACACATTATCAGGTATTTAATAGTCGTTACCATGTTATCTCACCTACACAGAAAAAAAATAATTAAATACCTTAATGTACCTTTTTTGGGAGCTGAGGGATTTCCATGCTAGACATGTGGTGAAAATAGGGTGTTTCTAAAAGAAGGAAGCACCAAACAGCTATATGAAAAATAGTATAAAACCTTTACAGTTTCTGTTTTTACCTGTTTTGTTTTGTTTTTTTTTCATTTCCACTGATATCAGCGCCCAGTGATCTCCAGTTTCCTCTCTAAGGATCTAGATCCCCAAATCCTGTTAACCTTGAAGTATTGTTTGTTTTAAGTACATAACTGCCTGCATGAGTGTGTGCTAAGTCGCTTTAGTCATATCTGGCTCTCTGCAACCCTGTGGACTGTAGCCCACCAGCATCCTCTGTCCATGGGATTTCCCAGGCAAGAATACTGGAGTGGGTTGCCATGCCCTCCTCCAGGGTATCTTCTCGACCTGGGGATCAAACCCTCATCTCTTAAGTCTCCTGCACTGGCAGGTGGGTTCTTTACCACTAAGCATAACTGTCTGGTCTGAGTTAAATCATATATGTGTTCTGAGTAGGAGTTGTTGTGTACGAAGTAACTATTTATATATTTTATTTCATTCATCTATTCATTAATTTAACAAGCATTTATTATTGAAGAGATGCCAGCTATGATTGTAGGCACTGAATGTATTTCGGTGTATTTGAAATAAACGTCGATCTTGTTATCCCAGAGATTACATTTTAGTGGGAATTACAAATAAATGGAGAACTGCTGTGTAATAGTTAATTAGCAATAATATTATGAGTGCTAAAGGAGGAAATATAGTATGCTAGAAGAATACCTAACATATATTTGGGGATGAAAATAGAAATTATATCTTAGGGAGGTAGGCCTGTAGAATGAATAAGAACAAATTAGATTAAGAGTATTTGTGAGTTGGGAGGGTTTCTGGTATGTTTGTATGTATGTGTGTGTGTGTTGGAGGTGACAGAAGATTTAGAGCATTAATTAATGTGGAAATGCCTTGGGGCAAAAAGAGAACATGGTAAACCTCAAAAACTGTTGGGTTGTCTGCTAGGATTAAATGATTTTTAAGTCAGTTTAAAAATATTTCAGTGAGCTACTAAATCATCAGCCCAGTTCACTTCAAAGTGTACTGTAGATTATTTCCATGCAATGTTAAATTTTGTTTTGATTAACCTATGGTACTTCTAAATGTTGTCAAAAGAGATTAGAACTGAAATAATTCTCCCCCACCTTCTATCTTCTGTCATTCCCCATTTTTTAGAGAAATTTATGCAACGAGTTGTGTAAAATTATTAGAGGCCTCTCTGAAATTTGCTGGATATCCTTATTGTGACTGATCCAATATCAAAGCGTATTTGAAATTTTCTGACTTTAATAAATAAAGCATTTGGCTTTCAGGACACAAAATTTTTTTTTTTTTAATTTTCCATTTGAGCAGACTTAGGAAGTAAGCAAAATAGCCCTGCCCTCAGGGAGTTTACAGTCTAATTAATGGCTTAACTAGAACAGATAAAATTATTTTGAGGATTGTGTACAGAGGTGAAAATTTAACAGCCCTAGAGATGAATGGCACATATATGGGACAAAAGTGAAGATGACACCACACAGCATTCAAATAGCTACCCTTTAAACTTAGAACTATGGCCCTTTAACTGTGTTAAATTTGACATAAGAATAGTCACAATGCCTTTTACTTGAGAATGCATGCCCAAGACTTTTTTTCTATGATAAAACTAAGGGGAAAATGACATACAGTGACTGTGCTGATTCCACCTTTCCTTGTAAAAGTACTCCAGGTACAACATTATCCAAAAAGAAATTGCTGACGAGTCTGTTTTTAGGTTTCCATATGGAACATTTCTATATAGCAGAAATAACAGTGCAACTCTTCCATGGTGTTAAAATTACAAGCCAGAAATTATAGATTAGTAATATGGATTTTAAAAAGAATCCTTTCCTTTCCATACAAAAGGAGCATTCTTGGATAATCATGAATTTTGCCACAACCAGAAACTGAATTTTCCAACCTTGGCACCACTGGCCTCTTGGGCCAGATGGTCCTTGGAGTGGGGGCTGTCTTGTGCATTGTAAGATGTTGAGCAGCACCCTGGCCTCTATCTACTAGATACCAGTAGCATGACCCCAATTGTGATAATCAGAAATGTCTCTAGACATTGCCAAATGTCCTCTGGGCGGGGGAGGAGAAGGTGGGGGCAAGATTGCCCCCAGTTGAGAACCAGTGGAATTAATATTTTTAAAAGTTACTAGTGTGGTGTATGAAAACACTAAGGAAAATTTATACACTTTTTTTTTTTTTTTTACCTCTTGCTGTTGACCTTTTTTACTTGTTTGTTTTACTGACTACTAGACTCTTATAACTGGTGATAATGTATGCATTCGCAGGAAGCTGAAATACCAGTTGAATTTGAAAAATACACTTACTTTTTTACCTATATAAGCAAGAGAAGAATTGCATTAAAATGCACTAGGTAATATTTGAGCTAAGGATTAATTTTCTTACATGCATCGGACAGAGACATGAATTCCCTTAAGATATCTAACTCAGATTTTGGTGTGGCAAAATCTGTGATTACCCAAGATTACTCTTTGTGTGGAAAGGAAAGGATTCCTATGGTAAATGTAGAGGGACAGAGCAAGTGGAAGATATGAAGCATTTTTCTTTAATCAGTAATCTTTTCCACAGTAATTTTGAAAGCACATTTTATAGGAAAAATTCACGTTGAAATAGAAAAGTGCTTTGATTTCCTTTCTTCCTTCTCCCAGACAGAAAGGGAGTCATTCCACAGGGCTGCTCAGGTTGCCCTTTGAAGCCTGCTGTAACTTCAGTTTAGGGCTCCTGGAGAAGCTCTGGGTGTTGGGTCTGACTTCAATCTCCGTGCAAGTGATGATGCTGGAATCAAACTTTCAATCTTTTCTAAATTTCTTTTTTATTGGCAACTTGAATGGCCTACTTTATTCTTTTGCAGTAGGGCCCTCCATTAGGCATTTGTTTTGTTGACATGTGAATGCTCTTTTGTCAAAGATTAACCACACTGCCTCCACACAGGCAGGATGCCATTTAAGATAGTTCTTTACTAAATTCTTACAGTAAGGATGTATGTCAGGCCAGTCCGGGGGCAAGTTTAGGTGACAGCTAATGATGGGTGGGCTTGGGGGCTCTCTCCTCATTGACCTGTTGAGAGCAGGGTCTCAAGTCAGGAGAAATGCCTGGTCCTTAGTGCACACAGTTGTATGAGATTTAAGAATTCCTAATCTCATTATATTTTATAAAACCTTTAGTAGCTCAAAATGTGTTACAAAGCAGTTACCTTGGAGAGTCACCTGAAAGGTGAAAGCTCAGTGAAGAGGTGAGAGCAACCTTTGGAGGTCTTAGAATTCAGACTCCATGACCTGATCTCCACTCCCCTTATTCAGTTATCCCTGATAATTTACCGTCAGTATTTATGGTTTGATTGACTGTCAGAAACCGTGTTCTAAAAACGGCGGTGCCGAATTTTGTCATATTATCCAGACTTAAAAACACATACAGCAATACTTTTTTTAAGCCTCAACAAAGAGACTACCTTGGCAATACCTACCAGCCATATGGCAGTATTTTATATATAATTAGAAAAGGTAACTTTTGCAAACAGTTTCATCGACTTTGCCAACAAAGCTCATAAAACCTAAGGTTTAAAAAAGCTAAGGATTTGTTTAATATAGAAATTTGAACTTAGGCAGATTGTTGGGGATTTAGTGATATATTTAGGTTAATGTGCATAGTACATTTTGTTGTCTAAATTACCTATATATGACCTTGTCATCTCTCCTACTAGCTTAGTTTTGTATTGTTCTTTCACAGTGGTATTATTTACTTTATTTATTTATTTATTTATTTATTTTTTACTTTTTCCACTCTGCCATTCATATTCTTCCCATTCTTGGCACTTTCTAGAACTCAGCTTTGACTCATTTTGTTCACAGCTACCTATCTTCTCCCTTATTTTTCTAACTAGCTTCTAAGTGGCTCTCTTCTACCCACTTTTACTATTTTCCCATAGTTTTCCTTGAGCTAGCCTGATGCCCCAACATGTATTTTTGTTGTATGCTCCTCTTCACTGTTAGTGAAGGGTTATTTTTTGTCTCTGATGAGTTATGTTTAATTCAGCTTCCACTGATATCAGGATGTGTCTAGGCTAAGAAACCCCCTCAAATGAGTTCCAGGTATATCAGGTTAGTGTTCATCTTCTTTTGCAGATAGAAAGTCCATGCAAGATAATAATCATAAAGTGTGTAAGTTTCATAGAGCAGACAAGTATATTTATATTATATTTTTATTACTTACTTTTCAACGCCTGTATTTCAAGTCACACATATACTAAAAATTTTGTGTATTCCACTCTTAAGATGCTATATTGGTTTACTTTAAATGGTTTGGGGGACCATAGATAATACCAAAGGTGTTTTTGAGTTAAAGATTTAATTTGAAGAAGAGAGATGTTTGTATCCAAAACGTCAAGTCCTCTGTAATGAACATGGATAGCTTTTAGGATAGGTTGGAACGTTACCTTGAAGAAATTCATTTAATAATATAAGAAAAAAGCATGTGTATATGCATACACACACACGTGTGCACACAGGAAGTCAATGGAAATGTAACTAGCATTTACCAACACCTACTCAATCACTGTACGAAAGACACGAGGTGCACTTTAGGAATAAGCATATCAGACTTGAAATACTGTAGTTGTGTCATAGTTTTAGTAGCTTGGGACCTATCCAGGAAAATAAAAATAGGAGGGATTAGAGGGATAATGCAAGGTTATTATAAGTATTTATCAGTTGTGGGTAGATAAGTTAGTGGGGTAACAACCACCCCTGTACTCTTAAAATAGCTCAGTTTTCAGACTTAACTCCCCACTAAAGCTTGGAGCCTTAGCTGAATGTTCTCAGATAAAGAAAAAAGTAAATATAGGTTATGAATCAGTGGGCTGATTCTGATGTTTTTCTTCTCTGCGGAGGCCACAAACTAGGTTGTAAACAATAAACTTTATGTATTCATGAGATTAAAATTTTGAAACTTCTTAGAACCCTGTGGCATTCCCCTTGAATAATTATTTGGGGAAAAAATGTGACAACAAAAACCAAGTGACACCTAATGTTAATAAAAGATTTTGCTTTATAAGTTAGATTTCTTAAGCATTTTTTTCCTGTTAGCTTTTTAAGTTACAAAAAGTGTTTATTAAACAAAGAGTTTAATATAGTTCTTAAAAATGTGACGCTTCTCCATTATTACTGCAGAGATTAAAAAGATAGTTCTGTAAATATAGCTTTTAATTAACTCAATGAAAATGTTAATGCCGAGTCTTTAATACAATTTTAAATTTGTGTGCAAGAAAAATCAAATGCTAAATTTTAACATTATAAAAATTGTGTTTAAAGGCATTTTATATTTTTACAGTATTTGATAAACCTCAGAAATTGGATTATCTTCATGAATCTGAAAATATGCAGGCAAATGAGTCATGTTCATGTTGCTGAGTTAGAAATGCAAGGTATAAAGCTATACCAAAAATACCCAGGAATATTATCATTTATTAGGTTGCCATAGTAAGAATGTAATATTTTTAAAGTCCTCCAACACCTTTCTCAGCATGACATCAACACTGTATCAATGAACAAAATTAATAAGGAAGGAAATGGTAAACTTGTATCCTGAGTCCCCAGAAGTATAATACAATGTCAGCCAGTAAAAGGTGAAAATAGAAAAATAAACACCAGATAAAGCAGCATTGTTTTGTTTAACTGTGTAAAAGAATAAATTGATAAACATTTTTAGTCTGTTCTCAAAACACAAGCAGCTTAGCTTTAAAATTTCATCAGATCACTATTAGGTTTACAAGGCATTACAAAAACTCTCTGAAAAACAGAGTTAAATTCCATTTCAAAGCGCTGTCATGAGCACAGGAAACCTGCAACAAGCCTCTAGTATCATTTGGATAAGAAATAAGGGAGACTCAAAGCAAAAATATCAAAAGGTCAAGAGGATTCTTTACTCTCAGTAATTGCCTCCGAGGCTTTTTTTCTTTTCCTTTTTTCCTCTTGATACATTGTTTTTAAAGGGTTGTCTGAGATGTGAAAATATAAAAACGCAATCATAATAAGAATTCAGAAATCATCTGGGAAGGTGGAAAGACTCTCCTATTTCTCATTTGGCTATTGAAGAGTGGCCAGATCAGCAGACCATCCTTGAAACCCCAAAGTCTTTCACATTTGGGTACAATTTCATTTGATTTGAAATACATTTTCCCAGTTAAAAAATGTTAACTATCTCATAGTGCAATTGAAACTTGCCTTGTGTCAAAAACAGGAAATTCTGAGGAGAAATAGACTGTGGATATATGTCAGATGTTTCTCTTCTTTTTTCCCCCTTCACTTCCTTTTTTAGACACACAAAACCCATATGCACACACATATATTAATATATATAATATATGCAGATATTGATGGAATTCTGTGAGTTGAAAGAGGAGGAAGATGTCTTGAAGGATCCATATCTCTCCCAGCAGATTTGTGCTATTATCACTGAAATGTGGCCTTCAGTCTTGAAACAGTTAAAAGAGTTCTACGGCCACAAAAGAAGAGATGTCTTCAGAATTATCTCCCGCCTCACATTTGCTCTTAGGCAAGCAGTTTAAAAAAGCCCAGTGATTGAGCCAGTGATCCAATTTGAAATGCAGAAATGATTAGAGCTGCTTGCCTCATTTCATATCGAAATTCTCTGATTTATGACAGGGCTGCAGCCAAGATCTATCTCCAAAGGGAATTAGTGTGCAAGTTTGCATATTTTTGTTATTTAGGTTTCTGATAGCAGCTGCTAGCTAGAAATACTGAACTGGGAGGTGGTGGGGCAAGGATTTTCAGCCACTGGAGCTGAAGAAAGATAAGAGCTTTCTGTTTAGGACATTGAGACCCCTTGACCAGCATATATCTGTGCTACATGGGCTTCTTCTATGTGTGTACGTTTAAGAACTTGCTAATAGTGTCAATGTGAGAGTATATGTATACATAAATTATGAGGTTCAGGGAGCCTGGGAATGTATTGGAATGGTTAATTCTAGTAATGGAGAAAAGAATTACCAAAATTCTGTCTCCATGTTTTAACTAGTGGAATTTTAATGAGGCATAATACTTCAATCATGCGACTGACCTGTGGGGCAGAGTATAGAACATATAATGAAACAGAAATAGAATTCTGAAAAAAAAAATTATTACCTTATCTGGAATTTACATGGAGTGTTAACAGGAAATTATGCAGCAGTTATAAATGAAAAATATGGGATTTAATGTACTTATTAATAAAGATTTGTTACATACATGATACCAGTATCCCAAATCTGCTGTCCGCAGCCGTCCCCAATTTCTAATGTTGCTGTCCTCAGATACCTCATTTAGAGTCATCTTATTACCATGAAGCTAATGCCAGCTTCTCTTCAGTGAGTATTCATTCCAAGAAAAAAAAAAAAAGGAGGGGGAAATATCTTTTGCACAAGTCAGGGGGTGCAGACTTTGTATCAGTTACATTAAAAGATTAAACAGGTACACACACACACGCGCACACATTTGCAGGTGACTTTGTTAGGCTGGGCCAGGGCTTTCCTTGTATTTGTAGATCGTAATCATTGTTGGCAAAAAATCGTGGTTCCTCAAGTAAAAAATCCCCTTGAAAGAAAGATGTGCGACTGTCAGTCTACATTAGCACTGCAAGGAGCAAAGAAATCATTGTGGGAAAGTTTATTACCTTCCCTGCTTTCCGGCTCCGTATGGAGTCATTGTGGCCTCGAGTCTCAGCGTTGCTCCTCAGCTGACCTCGCTGTTATGCAGCTGGGCTTCTAGGTATTAAAACCGCTCTCATATTTCACAGAGTATTCTCCAGGGGAACCCAGGGTTATTGTAGTAAAAACTTTAAATTTTGATTATCTCGTTCGTTGACAAAGAATGCAGTAAGATCTTTAAAGACATCTTTAAACCAAAATGCCTGAGTTATTCCTTTTAAATCAGCCCATCTCTTCTGTTATGGGGCTCTTTGACTTCCACTTATCTTGCCTAATTTCAGGACAGTAACCCTTCGTTCAGTTTATGTCTCTGGTGTTTAGGAAGGAAATTGTGCCAGTAGCTCAAACAATTAATTTCTAGAAGATTCTTCACTCAAGAAGTGTTTGGCAATACATTTTAACTTGATCGTACTTTTTTAAACAAAGAACAAAGTTTTCTTTAATATTGTAACATTTTTAATGACTTAAAAATTTTTTAAGGCTGTATGGAAGATTTATTATTTTAGATCACTCGGTTCTAAATTTCAAAGGCTCGCAGTTCTAACCTATAGTCATTTTATTCACAACCTAAATATTACTAGTTAGTATTTTTCATGTCAAGGACTGAGATTGGCATTTTGTTGTTTTGGATGTTCTTAACTCTGTGATGCTGATCTAGTCCTCCCACTTTACAAATAAAGAATCTATGTCCAGCTTCATTCAGTTCCTCCTTTAAAAACACTCCATTAAAAAAGTAAATAAATAAAAGCACTCCGTTGTATCCATGCAAACCATGGTTTGAACTCAGATCTGCTTAAAAGTTCTTAACCAATTAAATTATTGTAATGCATATGTATAGTCTCATTCTAATAATGGCCGTCCTCAGCATTTGCATTAATCATGATTCACTCATGAAGTCTTTCTTTGATTCAGCAAACACTTTTTGAATCCCTATCATGAGTTAGACACTGTATAAGGGACTAAGAAGAAACAAATGAGTTAGGTTTACTCTCTCCCCTCAAGAAGCTCAGTCTAATGAGAGCAACAGATATGTAAACATGTAACTGTAGTATGAGTTGATTGCCAGTGAAAGCACAGACAAGAAATTATTTCTTTAAAAAAAAACAAAAACGGAGCAATAAGCCATAGAAACTGCCTCTGGCTAACTGGGGCATAAACAACATTTATAGAGAAGATATGGGGGTGGTTCACAGAAAAGGAATGAGGTCAAAGAAATAGGTTTAGAAAAGGACAAGAATCAAGGTTACTTAAGGCTGGGAGGTGTCCCATAGTGGGAACCATTGTGCAATCTTATCAAGGCACTTCCATAGGCAAGAATGAGCTCCAGCAAATTTTGGCCTTTGTCTTTCTTTGTTCGGGATTTAGGTTCAGGAAGGGAGGGCTCTATCAGCCTAGATTGGGTCACATCTCTGCCACTTGGCTAGGGAAGGAAGGGCCGCTAGATGAATACTCCAGTGTGTGTATCCAACAGAGGAATCACCCAGAAACACATAGGAAGCTTTTATCAAAGGAGCTGGGCCAGATGCTGGCCAGCCATAAAACAGAAATTATCCCCCAAGGGTAAGTCTGAGGATGAAACATTTAACTGTCTCAAGTGCCCAAGGAAAGCTTCTCAAAGGCTATTTTCAGAAAAGTTTTAAAGGATGAATTTACTCAGCAAGTAAATTTGGAATGTAAATTCCAGGGAGAAGCAAAAGCATATATAAAGGCATAAAGGCAAGCAAGTGTTTGCAGTGAAATGTAAGCAATTGGGATGAAGTAAGGCTAATAACGAGGGTAAAAAGAAAGATTGGGATCAAGGTAATGGGAAACTTCTCATGCCAGCCCCCAAAACTGGATGCTATTTTCTATTCAGTGGTGATGGGCTAGAGAATATTAAATATGGTGAACAATTTTTGCCAACATTTTAAAAATCAACCTCATGGCTAAGAGCATCTCTCTTATTGGCTTCAACCATTGAGTGGGCACATGACTTTTTCTTGCATGCATGCTCAGTCACTTCATTCGTGTCTGACTCTTTGTGACCCTTTGGACTGTAGCCCACCAAGCTCCTCCGTCCATGGGATTCTCCAGACAAGAATACTGGATTGGGTTGCCATGCCCTCCTCCAGGGGATCTTCAAACCCAGGGATTGAACCCAGATCTCCTGTGTCTTCTGCATTACAGGCAGCTTCTTTATTGCTGAGCCACCAGGAAGCCCCCAACTTTTTCTTATGTCTTTTTAATCTATGTGTTACTCATGATTAAATCCCAAAGGAGAATTGTATAGCATTCACTAATATCCTATAGCTGGTTTCCAAAATTATCCAGAATATGTATGTATTTTTAAAGAATCTGAACTGAGAGGGAAGCAAGGAAAGCAAAATTAACTGATATCTTACTTTTGTCTGAAAGAAAAATGCAAAAATAAAGAAAAGTTGTGTAATAAAGTTGACCAAAATGTATGAAGCATTTTTAGTATTTAGTAGACACCAGTTCTGTGTATTCTTTAAACACTTATGGCAGATAGTGGTATCCATATCAGAACAGGAGCATAAGGTGTAAATTGTATGAGTGAAAACGTTTGGATCCCTGTTGGTTACATGCTTAGTCTAGTTAAGTTAAAAGGAATAAAAATGAATGAAGAGAAATCATTAAGAGAGAAAATGAAATATGTTAAAAAATCAGAGAGCAAAGGTGTTTTCTTTCATTCCCCTTTTCTTTCAGTCTCTGTACTTTTCTAAAATAAAGGGAAAGAGAAAAGGAGAAAAAGAAAAGCCCATTTATATTAAAGGTTGTGCTGTGCTGTGCCAAGTCCCGTTAGTCGTGTCCGACTCTTTGCCACCCTATAGACTGTAGCCCTCCAGATTCCCCTGTCCAACGGGTTCTCTAGGCAAGAATACTTCAGTGGGTTGAGGTGCCCTCCTGCAGAGAATCTTCCTGACCCAGGGCTGGAACCCGAGTCTCTTATGTCTCCTGCATTGGTAGGCAGGCTCTTCCCACTAGCGCCACCTGGGACGCCAATGACGGTTACATTTGCCTTATTAGCATTATCCCCAATGCAGAGAGATTCACATGCTCCCTAACCATGCTGATAAGCCTACTGAGAAAATGGTATTCTACTTTTCCTGTAAAGCCTTTTCAAGTTTAGTAGCAATCCTAAAACTTCTAGAAGTTTCTTAGTTGATTTTGCATCCAAAGCTTCTCTTGTATAGCCGGGGTGAGAAAAGAGCTCATGGTAGTTAAATCATTTCTTTCCTGTAAGAGTTTGCTCTTTAATCATCATATAAAGTAACTCAGGACAGAGGAGATCTCTGTGTATTAGACCTTGATCTTCTTTTTTTGTGTGCGTGTGATTATGAAGTTCCCAGGGTCCCTGGCCCTCTCTCCCCAGTTGCTTTATCTCTAAAACTTCAACTAAGCAAGGTAGCATCTATGGTGATTTTCAGTACATGGTGTCAGGAAATGGAGAGACATACTTCCCCCACCGCTTGCTTCTTATTTCTTTATTCCAGAAGTTTAGTTAATAATATTGTTCTTTAAAAATTAGAATGCAGATTATACACTGAAGTATTTCTGTTTTCAAGGCTTATATATTTGGACTTCCATTTCCCAAGACAACTCTTGTATAACTGCATCATTACCTTTATCCAGTATATATGAAAGCTGTGTCTCGATATTTGTGATAAAAGGGGCATTATTAATAGATTCTGAATTTTTGGTTTCAGTTGAATGTTAGGGTCCTGTTATGCCTTGGCTCTGTTTAGCGTCTCTGAAAATCAGGAAGAAACCTTTGGTTTGGCAGAAATTGACACATAAGTTTTAAAAACCTAATTTTTTCTATGTTTATTTCTAACCATATTGAAAATTCATGTAATTTGGGTAAAAATAGTGTCAGACACTGAAATATTTCCACTTATTTAAAAATGGATATGGAGATGATATGTTTTAAATATTTATCATTTAGAAGATTGTGTGTGTGTGTGTTAATGAGAGAAAGAGAATGGACTTAAATTTCTCACCTGTGTGATTTTCTCATAAACATACTAGGCATATATTCATTAGTCCTAAATAAAAGCACAGCCATGTATGAAGTAATAACTATAATAGAAGAAAAAGAGTTTTTTTTCTTACATTTAAGTCATTTCCAATTTTTGTTGTTTTTCATCCTATTCAATGTAGAGAAATATTCTAATAATAAGGATATGGATGGGTATCAACCTATCTTAATTTAATAATATAGGGATAGCATAATAATATATTTGAGTTATCCTTATCCAAAGCTAGTAAGAAAATCTCAGTGTACTACAACATTTTTTAAATGGTCTCCTATTTAATTTTTCCCATGAATAGTGCCTTTCATTTGGGAATGGTAGTGAATCGAATTTCTCCTAGCACTGGTGCACTATCACTTAATGAGGATAAATAGTAAATTTGAATAGATATTGCAGGTGTGAGACATCAGATGAGAATTCAAAAAGGATTCAATTATACAGAGGATCATTATTTAAGTTTTTTCCAGCCCCGTTGTTCTGCTGCATAAAACTTACTTTAGTACCTCTCTGGACTGTTGTAACATCTGTTGTTCTTGGGGGAAAGAAAAAAAAGGTTTTTTCTCCTCCCTTCTTTTTGGTCAGAAATGGCTGTGTTATTCTGCAGTGTTGGCCCAGAATGCCTTGCAGGGAGTAAAGCTGTGTTCTTCTCGTGCTCTGACTAATTAATTCCCAGGAGATCTGCTCCTTACAACCAGACTCGCTCGCTCCGAGTCCAGCAGTGGGAAGGACTGCCTTTGGGAAGGTCACTTGAGAAAGCTGTACTACACACACATGAGCATCATGTAAATAAAAAAGAAGGTGAATGACAAGATAGTTAACATCCAGGAAAGTTTTATAAGAGAGAGAATTGATCTGAGATGATTGCTGTTATTTCTATAAAGGGCTTTTTATCTGTCACAATGAGCAAACTTTCAACGTAGAATACTCACTTGCCAGGTTATAATCGTAGTCTTTGAGCTTTGCACCATCAAGTCACTTAAGTGTGATTACATTTTACTGAATGAGTAGAAGATTTTTTAAATTAACTTTTGGGAAAAAGATCAATTCTTCCCTTCTTTTCCTTTCAAAAATAAAATGATTCCATATATGTTCACAAAAGTATCTTACTTCACCTTCCAGCTTCTCATATTTAATAAACTCTAGTTTTATTTCCAGGACGCTGATTTTCTACATCTTCCTCCTTTTTCCTACATCTGCCTTATAAAAGAATTGGTTTTAATTTCTTGGGACTGACCAAGAAAGATAATGAAGTCCTTTCAAAAACTCTTTATGTGTGAAACCCTGGAGGAAAACCCTAGAGCCTTCTTACTTCTAGCAACCAATTACTATATACAAAAAAACTTTCCCCAATTATGAAGTCCACTAATGCATCCGGCACAGACTCAATTTCACGAACCCTGTTGCAGAGGCAGCATTCACATAATTAACAGGAAGACACTGCATGTGGCCAGACCTGCTAATTGATTAAATGAGTCTGTTCCTAAATCAGATTCTAATCACACCAGCAGAGTGCTATGGAGCATTGCATTTCCAACAGAATTTGCAGGAATCTGAAACGTGCACCTACAAAAATACCCAGTACGTGCCATGGAGGGCTGCTTCAAAATGGAACCAAAGACAAAATAAAAAATACAAAAGGCCACATTGCTCTGTTGAAATGCCACTCTCCCCAGTGGGCTTTCTTTAGAATTCCCACTTCTATTTGATCGTTGTCCTCCTGTGACATATGTGCAAACCTAAATGACATAAAACCTACCAAACTTTGGTTCTAGCTTCATGATTATTTTAGTTAGCAAGGGCTGCAGAGTTTGCCTGCCGTTTTCCTAGTAAAACACAAGACCTCCTGCTTGTCAGTTTTTCTTTTCTTTCTTTTTTTTTTTTTCTAAGAAGGCCATAGTGTTCCCTAAGGGTTGTGAGAGAAGTTCATCCCATTGAACTGGTCAGCAAGATATCATTAGCTTGTTGTGTACATGAAATCCAGGGGTTAGAGCACCAAGCGTCACAAGCCAGTTTCTTTACCTCCTTGAGCTGATCAGAGGATCAGAGTATCAAGGAAGGATTAGCACTGACTTGGGATTTGTGTGATTGGTTAATTTATTGCGGCAATGGCAGGCCTTTCATCTATGGCAACATTTAATCAGCGCAGCCATGGAGGCTATTACCGGTTCGCTCCTTTCTCAAGTCAGCCAGGGCTGCACCATCAGCCCTATCACAGCTCCCCTGAAATTTCCAAATTATCTGGAACAGGCTTTAGCCTCACAGTAATAAAAATTAGAAGAGATTCCTGATAGCACTGGTGGAAAAGGCTTTCACTTGCACAGGGCAAATTATAAATAGTATGAACGTGCACTTTAAAAAAAAAAAAATTCTCCACCTCTTAAGAGATGTGCAGGACTTATCACCCCTGCTCTGATCCAAATCCTCATGGTTGAAAATTTATATTAGATTTTATCAGAGAGGCCTAAGTCTAGAAAAATCAATGAAGGTTATCTTTTATGTTGCAGGAACTTGTGGAAATATTGATTTTCATTTTATAGTGAATTTGGAGCATGAGTTGGTAATCACTGCTGAGCCGACCACAATGTTTGCCTACTGTATCTTTTACTGAGTTTTGCTCAAGTATTTAAGATACTATATTCCCGTTGATTTTCGTCTACAATGTGAAGACAGATGTTCCTAAAACACAAAGTTGTACTTGATGATAAAAGTACACCCAAAAGCTTTGTATTTACAACGATGAGTTTAGTGTTTTGAGACTACAGCCTATCTATTAATGGTGAATTGGGGAATGGAAGCACTCTGAAATTTTTGTAAGATTATTTCCTTTCTGTCTACTTCAAGTTTATAAACCAGGAGAGAGGTTTTTTAAAAAGTAAAGAAAAGCTGCACAGGTATGGAAAGAAATGAGTTGAAACATTGAGGTTCTGCTAAAAAAACAAAATAAAATGAGGGTGGAATTTAAATTTTTTCAATTTAACTAGTATGTCTTGGTAAATGACAAATAATGGTCAGAATGTTCCCAGTGTAGTATTTTTCGATGTTTTATTCTCTTGAATTCATTAATTTATTTTTATTTATTCTTCCTTCTTTTATTTAACTTAAAATGTTTTGTAGTTGGTATAAGCTGGACAGTTTTAGGAGATGATTGCTCATTTCTTTCTTGAATGTTTAAATCATCTTTATACCTCATTTGTTAACTCTTTTTGTAGAACTGGAGTATGATACGTTGTGTTACTGCAGTTTATTTATAACATGTATCTAAGGTTTTATAGCAAGAATCTTAATTTAAGAGGAGAGACTTGTTTATAAGTAATAATTCTAGGATAGGCTCAGAAATCCTTTTTCAGTGACTAAATCTTTCAGACTTAGCATGATTCTTGCAGTGTTTTGTCAGATTTTCTGAGAAAATAATGCCTTTTAATATTTATTATGGATATTTGTAAATGATAATAAATTTAGATATATTCTTTTGTCTTGTGCTAAGTACAGATCATCTTTCGATGTGCAGCTTTAATTTTCTCCTCTCTGCCCAGCAGAGTTCAATGACAGACTCCCCTGGGTTCCACTGGTGAGCCATCTTCACTCTCTCACTGGCAGTTATTTTCCTGAACTTACGCTTGGCAGCTAGCAACGTATCATTTCTCTAAATCACCACCTAAAGCCATGCTCCCACACTGAATGGCTCCAGGGAATAGCCAGCAGTCTTTTTATTCCTCTGAATGTACCCAAAAGATGTCTCAGCCAAGGAATTAACAAGATAACGTATGAAAATGCCGAGCCCAGTAGCTGGCACATGGTAGGACCCGCAGATGGCAGTGAGTAGTTCCATGATTGCTTGGGAAAGTCTATAAGGGCACTCCAGAGAATTCATCACCTGTTCCCTGGGCTTGTTACCTAATTAACTGGATTTGGACATGTCTATTCATGGCCAACCTTAGGTATACTGATGACAGAATTGTTACTTTTTTAACTCCCTCCCTCTGCCCTGTCCTCTTTATTCTTCATTCCCAATGTTTATGCCCTCCCCCTTCCTTACTCTTCAATTCTAAATTACTGTAAATGCGTCTGAAAGTAAAGATAACTCACGACGGGATGTAGCCATGTCCCCACTCCCTGTCTTCTGTCCCTCTTGTGTTTCTTCTATACAAGAAGTAAAATGCTGGGACTAGAAGGTTCTGAAAGGCACAGAGAATTCTGAGGCTTTGTAGAAAGTCATACTGTTGATGACAATGCCTGAACTTTAGACCTGGCCACTCTATTTCTCATGTGCATTGGAAGTGAAGAATAATGTATTAAGGACCTTGGGTGCAAGCAATGGAAATGTGATTGAATCAACTTATAGAAAAGGGGAAATTTATTATCAGAGCTGTGGGATGTCTTCTGGAAACCTAGAGGAGGAATTCATAGGGCCTCAAGATTTATTGGTAACAAAGATTCACTATTCATCAAGACACCTTGACATTTATTAAGGCTTCTACTGTCTTCTACTCAGTTCCATTCTGCTTCCTCTTCCTTCCAACTGCTCTTTCAATGAGGAGAAGCCTCTGATCTTTACAGCTCATAGTTACACCCACCAGGGATATCTGCCCTGGACTTTTTGGGTTTTATCTTCAAAAACCCTAGGGAAGAGACTTACTGTCTTAGCACAGATGACCATCTCTCGTCTTAGCACAGATGACCATCTCTTGACCAGCACTAGAAGGTATAAGAGAAGTAGTTTTCAAAAAAGTAGAGATTTTAGGCAATTTCATAGTGCCTACTGCAATTGGAGAAAATACAGACTGCCTTCAGAATCCAAAGGCCTCTGGTGCAGAAAAATTGTTTATCCTGTGAATGCAAATTATAAGAAGGTAGGTTTGATCAATATGAGATGTGCTGCCTTTTAAAATAGTGAATTTGTCTCTTTGTCTAATTATTAGAAATATTCAACTGGGTAGACAGTGAATTACACTATCTATTGCTACTGCTTATATTTCCTATCAGGCGTAGTCCAAAGAGAAGCTTGGGAGCTTGTGCTAACTTGAACCTGGTCCAGATGAATTTCAAGATTCCAAAATTCAGTTTTATTTATATAGTCTATATCCTGATAATACTTTTATATCTATCATGTATTCTTAATAGTGAATTGGTACATTAAGTGGCTCATGTGAATGATATATATATAAGTGTGTGTGTATACATTTCAAGATAATTATGTGTGTGTGTGTGTGTGTGTATATATGTATAATGTATTTGTTTGCCTCTGTCAGATTTTACTTTCGTCTGTTAATTTTGGCCACAGACTTGCTATTTGTATGAATATTTGATGTAGCATACCTTAGGCTACATTTTGATAAAAAAATTATTTGTCTGGTAGGTGACATATTGGAAGCACACAAGCTTAGAAATGTCCACAGCTTTCTCATTACCATCGTTGTTGTTTGCCTGAAGGTCACAGACTAGAAACTTTGAAAATGAAGTTACATTTTATATTATATCCTCCCCAGCTAAGGAATTTATTCTGAGAAGATTACTGATAAACCATTTTTCAGTACACTTTATTTTAGTCTAAGCAACAAACTAAACTTTGGTTGACTTACAAATGTACTGAGATGCACAGAGAATTACTGTGATTCATTTCATGATTCTTGCATTGTAGAGTAGTATGCATCCTCTGTCCATATGGCAGCTCTTTGCTGCCAAAATTTTTATGGTGTTAGGCAATAGCAAAGGGATTTCATACCAAAAGGTGCTTCAGCTTTGGTTACCTCACATAAAATAAGACTTGGCATGAAGCATTTTACAGTAATGGCATACAAATCTAGAATTACACAGATTCTTGCTTATAGCATACAGGATGCTCAAATGGTTTGTCACTGAGTTATTAAGACATATGAAACTATACATTTTATAATCTAACAATTGATTTAGTCTGAGAATGAAATGAAACTTCATTTCATTAATGAAGTTATTAATGAGGTTATTAATGCACAATGGAAAATGGTTCTGCAAAATTAACAATACAGGGAAAGTGTGGTAAAGACAAGCATCTTTGTAAATGTATGTTTCTCTCCACAAAACATGACTGTTCATTGTCGGTGGTTTTCTTTCTCTGATAGATGAGTATGATTAGTCTTACCCAAATTTTCACTCACTATGATTCTGTAATAACTCTCATCTCTGTATTTAAATATCAATACACTCTGGATATCTGGAAATCACGATCTTTCAAATCAGAAAGTGCTGGTATGAGTCCTAATACTCATAAGTGACCTGAAGTTGCTCAGTTTTGTCCGACTCTTTGAGACCCCCATGGACTGTACAGTCCATGGAATTCTCCATGCCAGAATACTGGAGTGGGTAGCCTTTCCCATCTCCAGGGATCTTCCCAACCCAAGGATTGAACCAAGGTCTCCCACATTGCACACAGATTCATCACCAGCTGAGCCACAAGGGAAGCCCTAACACTCAGAAGTACTGTGGTATTCGTAAAGATAAATGACCTCTCTTAACTTCAATTTCCTCATCTGTTTGAAAAAATAAAAGTGAGTAACGGTCCAATTCTTATCTGCTTGATCAGGGGGCTGAAATGAGGTTCATTTCCTTAGTCCATCCTTCCTCCTACCTGAAACAGTTTTGTCACTTGGTTTCCATAACAGGATGCCCTATTCTTTTTCCCTGCCTTACTGGATATACTTCCTCAGTTTCTTTGGCTGAGAGTTCAACTTCTAAATATTGGTAAATACCAGGAGATGATCTTGACATTCTACTTTTTTCTTTGGATGACTTTATACTCCATGACTTTAACTGCCATAAATTAACTGATTGCCAAATTTAAATCTCAGCCCTCTATCTCTCCTCTGAGCTCCAAACTCATATTTTTAATTGCCTACTTGATGTCTCTACTTGCCAATAAAGATGTGGAGATCAGAACTCCAAACCATAAACCCTATAATTGCTCTTCTCTGAATCTTCCCTGTCTTGACAGATGTCATCACTATTCACTCAGCTGTTCAGACCCCACACCTTGGAGTTCTTCTTCCAAATTCTTCACTGACTTTATATCCAGATCCAACCATAAAACCTAACCACTTCCCTCCAACCCCATAGTTATCAACCTAGTCCAGGCCACCATCTCCTATTGCCAGATACCACCAGCAGTCTCCTAACTCATTTCCTTCTAGTCATTCATGTCCCCTAAAGAACTGTTCTTCACTTGGCAGCCAGAATGGTATTTTAGCACGTAAATCACAGCATGATATTCTCCAGGCCATCCATTCTTGAAGTGAAATCTGAACCTTTTGGCATTGCCTGCACATCCCTTACACCAGCGGTCCCCAAGCTTTATGGCACCAGGGACCAGTTTCGTGGAAGACAATTTCCCATGGACCGGGGTGGGGAGCGGGGATGGTTTCAGTGTGATTCTCACAAGGAGCATGCAACCTAGATCCCTTGTGTGCACAGGTCACAGTAGGGTTTGTGCTCCTATAAGAATCTAATGCAAAAAAAAAAAAATAAAATTAAAAAAAAAAAGAATCTAATGCCACTGCTGATCTGACAGGAGGTAGAGGTCTGGCAGTAACTAGTGATGGGGAGGAGGTGTAAATACAGAGGAAGCTTTGCTGACTCTCCTGCCACTCACCTTCTTCTGTGCAGCTTGGTTCCTAACAGGCTGCAGATGATTACTAGTCTGTGACCGGGGGGTTGGGGGCCCCCGTTGTTCATGGTCTGTCCTTTTCCTAACCCTTTTTCTTCCACTCTCTGCCTTGGTGACCTGCCCATGACCACACTGATCTACTTGGTGTTATAGAATATATCAAATTCCCACCTTGATGCCTCTGCGGTTCCCTCTGCCTGGAACATTCCACCTCCAAATCTTCACATGACTCACTCCTTGACTTCATTCAGGGACAAGAAGACACCCTCTCTGAGTTAGGGCACTTCTAGACTATTTAAAAAACAAAACAGAACACAGCAAACAAAGTTATGTCATTGTCTCTGTATTGTTGCTCTACTAAAATTACTTATTTACCCTTGATTCTTTTCTAACAAGAATAAACAAGATTGTGAGTTCCATGAAAACAGATATCTTTGATATTTCACTCTTTCATCAGGACCTAGAACATACCCAGTGAATATTTGATGAATGTATGAATGAATGAAATAACATTCTGAAAAGATTTTAACGTGTACTCAGAGAGTTCAATAAGTGTTCATTTTCATTCCCTCTTGCATTTTGTATAAATTACTTAGAAATAACTCATGCGTAGAGCTGGAGTTTTGCATGGTTATTTTGCTTAACATATTAACAATAGTTGCAATCTCTGTTTGGCTTTTTAAGATATTAATGCTACCACAAAGCAGCTGAGATGGTGAAAAAGTTTGATCCAGGTTCAAATCCTGATCCATAACTCTTTCAACTGTTGACAGTAGATGAGTCAATACACTTTTGAACTCGATTTCATTGCCAAAGAAATGTATATTTCTCAATACCTCAAGGTATTTTCCATAAAGAGAAAATAATACACTTGTTTAACTTATGTAATGTAAGAAATAGAGTAGACAGTAAATATGGCTTGTATCTGAAGATAGTAATTCTTTCCATGTTACTGTTCCTAGCAAATTAAATTAGCAAGTGATCTATTGTTTCATCTGTATCATTAATATAATTGATAAATAATCCCAGATAGAAGACTGGCAGTTGTGTATTCCTAAATGCTGCTCTTGTAACGTAAGCAACTATTCTTTGAAAACCCATTGTCATTAATTTCTGTGTTGATTTAGAGAAAGTATAATTTTAGTAGATTTTAAGGCTTCTTGAGTATTTCATGCAAAATCATTTTTTAATAAGAGTAAAGATATGTCATATTAGCCTGTATGCTTTCTCACTCTTATATGAGAAAATGGGGTAGGAAAATTATATTGATTTGTAGAGACTTGTCCAATGCAACATTACATTTATGTTTGTCTAATGCCCTCCATCTTGAAAATATATAAATGAAACTCGGATAGCTCAAGTATTTTTCAGATATATTTCTTGACTGCCTAGAAGTTTTCGATTCATGGTTTTATTTTGTATAAGAGCACTGCTTTGGTCCTTTTATATCTCAGGTTGCTCTAAATCATAACTGTTAGAGTCTGCAACAAAGTATGGCTTTTTTTTTTTCAAATTACATTGTTTGTTAAGTGATTTGGCCCTTTAATTTTAAACATTAACTATTTTTCTGAGTATTGATACAGAGAAATTTCATTTTCTCTTTCTCCCATTAAGTTTCTTGTTTTTTCCTCTCATACATTTGGTATTTTGTATTCTAAATACGTAAACCAAAGACAACCAAAAAGAAACAAAATTGGTTGACATTTTTGTGTGTGAATGTGTGTGTATGAGGACAGAGATAAAACATATTTATCTTTGTTTTTCATGTCTGCTTTTAAATATTACCTCTCCATATCCCCAAAGAGGGCATATTTGGTTATGTTAATTTCCTTGAAATGATTTGTCCAGTCTTGGTTATGTGTTTTATTCATTATTTTTCATATATATATATATGCACATATATAGAGATATATATATGTTTATGTGTGTGTGTGTATAGTTGCTGTTTAGTCACTAAGTTGTTTTCTACTCTTTGCAACCCCATGGACTGAAGCACACCAGGCCTCCCTGTCCCTCACCATCTCCCAGAGTTTGCCCAAGTTCATGTCCATTGAGTCAGTGATGTGATCTAGCTCTCATTCTCTGCCACCATCTTCTCCTTTTGCTTTCAATCTTTCCCAGCACTGAGGCCTTTTCCAGTGAGTCAGCTCTTCCCATCAGGTGACCCAAAGTATTGGAGCTTCAGCTTCAGCATCAGTCCTTCTAGTGAATATTCAGAGTTGACTTCCTTTAGGATTAACTGGTTTGATCTCCTTGCAGTCCAAGGGATTGTCAAGAGTCTTCTTCAGCATTACAGTTCAAAAGCATCAATTCTTCAGTACTCAGCCTTCTTTACGGTCCAACTCTCACATCTGCATGTGACTACTGGAAAGACCATAGCCTTGACTATATGGACCTTTGTCGGCAAAGTGATGCCTTTGTTTTTTAATACACTGTCTAGGTTTGTCATAGCTATGTGTATTATATATGTTTTGATTTTTCAGATCTTATTTTCATTTGAGTTGGTATAGTATGGTGATGAAGAGCTCCGCACTATAGTCAGAATGCCTAGTCTTCAGTCTGGACTCATCACTTGTTGAACTTATGGCTCTGGGCCACTTAACGTTACCTTTGTCTGTGTCCCATTTAACTGATCTTGTGACTGGAGCACTTAATATGACATTTGTACATCTTTTGTGGATGATTATGTGAAGCACAAAGCATGAAGGCTGGCATAGAGGAAGCCCTCGGTAAACACTAGTGATCACTGTCATGTTAACAATGGGCTTCCCTGGGGCTCTACGGTAAAGAATCTGCCTTCAGTGCCAATTCTGGAGACCTCGGTTTGATCCCTGGGTCAGGAATATCCCCTGAAGAAGGGAATGGCAACCTATTCCAGTATTCTTGCTTGAAGAATCCCAAGAACAGAGGAGCCTGGTGGGCTTCAGTCCATGGGGTCACAAAGAGATACAACTGAGTGACTAACACTTACATTAACAATAAACTATAACAGGCTATATTCTCTGTCGCCTTTTAGAAAGTTACATGTCATCTTTTCAGTAGTATCCACATTTGGGCTTGATATTACCAAATCACAGAATAGCATAGCTTAAAGAAACCTTGACCAACCCTTATTTTCCAAACAAGGAAACTGAATCTTTGAGAAACAACTTAGCTGATCACATACCTAATTAGAGGAAGCACTATTTCTGATCCCCTGCTCACACTTCTGCTGTTTATTTGGCTTTTTTTTTTTTTGGTGAAAAGGAGAAAGTAAGTCTTGTCTTTCTCTAACTGACATCTATCCACTTTCAAATTATCTTCCGCTAGACTAGCCCTGGATTGAGTAAAGCCTTTTTTTCATAAGACTGTGCTAACTTCCTAATAAATCTAACATGATTTCCCCCTTTAATTTTAAGATTTCTGCATGGGTCTGTCGTATCTTCTCATACTATTTGGCCCTCTCTTCCTCAGCCATCCCTTAGAATTTTTTTTTCTGTAAATTTATGGGATTAGTTCACAGATGTGATTTTAGAAAGGGAAAGGGACCGAGTTCCTTTCTTCCTTATAATTTTCCCTCCTATTGGTTGAGACCTGATATTTCATGATGAAATTACTCGTTAAACTGAAGACTTGATTGATTGATGAAATGCAAATACCTATGGGTGAGAGAGTATTTTAGAATATAATAAATCCTATCTTGTGTGAATGAAGGATCTGAGAAACTAGGAAGGGAACAGAGAAGGACTCTGATAACTCAAAAGAGCAACTCCATTCACTTTCACTCATAAACATTAATATCTCACATCCCCCAATTAAGGAGTTGTTTAAATCCACAAAATGCTGTGAGAGGAAGTGGGCCTCAATTCATTCTTTCAACAGATTCAGGAGCTATAACTCCAAAAAGTTAAATGTGTTTTTTCACAGTCACCTGTTTATGGTACCAGATGGCCTATCTTATCACTTCACTAAGGGGATAACCTTCCAACAGGAAATTTATATCTGAAAGTCCACTCTACTGATCAAAACCTTTCCCAGTTGAGGAAACCTCATTTATATACCTGAATTGGTAGCCTGTCCTAGTGCTTTCAATCTCAACCTCTACGTATGTTTCTTAACATCTTTTTAGTTATGTTTACTTAATATCTATTAATACTTTGGCCACCTGATGCGAAGAACTGACTCGTTGGAAAAGACACTGATGCTTGGAAAGATTGAAAACAGCAGGAGAAGGGGATGACAGAGGATGAGATGGTTGGATGGCATTACTGACTCGATGGACATGAGCTTGAGCAAGCTCCGGGAGTTGGTGATGGACAGGGAAGGCTGACATGCTGCAGCCCATGAGATCGCAAAGAGTCGGACATGACTAAGTGACTGAACTGAACTGAATATCTATTAAATAAATAGTTAATTAAATACCCTTCAAATATCACTATTGGTTATTGCTGCACATGATTCAGTTAAGTTCAGTCACTCATCGTGTCCAACTCTGCGACCCCATGAACTGTGACCCCACCAACTCCCAGAGTTTACCCAAACTCACCTCCATTGAGTTGGTGATGCCATCCAACCATCTCATCCTCTGTCTTCCCCTTCTCCTCCTGCCCTCAATCTTTCCCTTCATCAGTGTATTTTCAAGAGTCAGCTCTTCTCATCAGGTGGCCAAAGTATTGGAGTTTCAGCTTCATCATCAGTCCCTCCAGTGAATATTCAGGACTGATTTCCTTTAGGATTGACTGGTTTGATCTCCTTGCAGTCCAAGAAACTCTCAAGAGTCTTCTCCAACACCACAGTCCAAAAGAATCAATTCTTCAGTGCTCAGTTTTCTTTATGATCTAACTCTCACATCCATACATGATTACTGGAAAAAACATAGCTTTGTCCAGACAGACTTTGTTGGCAAAGTAATGTCTCTGCTTTTTAATATGCTGTCTAGTTTGGTCATAGCTTTTCTTCCAAGAAGTAAGTGTCTTTTAATTTCATAGCTGCAGTCACCATCTGCAGTGATTTTTGGAGTCCCCCAAAATAAAGTCTCTCACTGTTTCCATTATTTCCCCATCTATTTGCCATGAAGTGATGGGAATGGATGCCATGATCTTAGTTTTTTGAATGTCGAGTTCTAAGCCAGCTTTTTCACTCTCCTCTTTCACTTTCATCAAGAGCCTCTTTAGTTCTTCTTCGCTTTCTGCCGTAAGTGTGATGTCATCTGCGTGTCTGAGGTTTATGATATTTCTCCAGCATTCTTGATTTTGCATGATGTACTCTGCATATAAGTTAAATAAGTAGGGTGACAATATGCAGCCTTGACATACATGATCTTTTACATTTCTGATAATGTTAACTTCAGTTATTAATTCCCATGTGGAAGATGCACCACATACTCCTTGTGAATACCCAACCAAAAAGTGTAATTTGTTAATCATTTTTTGAGTTCTTCATATGCAGTTGTTCAGTCACTAAGTCATGTCTGACTCTTTGTGACTCCATGGACTGTAGCACACCAGGCTTCCCTTTGCTTTCTCCTGGAGTCTACTCAAATTCATGTCCATTGAGTCAGTGATGCCATCCAACCATCTAATTCATATGCAGTATCATATGCAAAAGTTAAACACATTAACTTTAACATTATTATTAGTTAACATTATTAATAAGTTAACATATTAACATTAGAGGTTAGAAATGCTAGATAATATAGGAAAGTTTTTTAATTTGTACCTTTAATAGAAATAGGGAAATGTTATGGAAAGTTGGGTCTTACAGAAGTTTTATCTCATTTTAGACATGTTGAACTTGATATAATAGTATAAGAAAAGACATAACAAGTGTGTCATATCTAGAAAGAATATGCTTAAAGAAAGACAACAATCTGAGCTGAACATTTGAGATCTGAAAGAAATTTACTGGATGTGTTGTTAATTTAAAAAACTCAGTGTGAACAACTAAAACTATAGAGAGCTGAAGTGACTTATGAGCATTATCTATTTTAATTAGTCATAAAGTATTTTTTTAATTTATTTATTTTAATCGGAGGCTAATTACAATATTGTAGTGGTTTTGCCATACATTCACATGAATCAGCCATGGGTGTACATGTGTCCCCCATCCTGAACCCCCCTCCCCCCTCCCTCCCCATCCCATCCCTCTGGGTCATCCCAGTGCACCAGCCCTGAGCACCCTGTCTCATGCATCAAACCTAGACTGGTGATTTGTTTCACATTTGATAATATACATGTTTCAATGCTCTTCTTTCAAATCATTCCACCCTCGCCTTCTCCCAAAGTCCAAAAGACTGTTCTATACATTTGTGTCTCTTTTGCTGTCTCACATATAGGGGCATCGTTACCATCTTTCTAAATTCCATATATATGTATTAGTATACTGTATTGGTGTTTTTCGTTCTGACATACTTCACTCTGTATGATAGGCTCCAGTTTCATCCACCTCATTAGAACTGATTCAAACGTATTCTTTTTATAAAGTATTGATGAACTGTAGTGTAGAGGACATTGATACTGGCGTTGAAATGCCAAAAATCATAAGACTAGTGGAAAAAAGTGAGCAGAGGCACATGGGAAAAAAATGTAGACAAATGAATAGAAGCAAATGCAGTGGGACATAATGAGAAAAAAAGGCAATTACAAGCAATGTATCAACAAGTACAAAATGGTACAGTGCAGTGATATTCCCAGGGGACATAGAAGGGTGAGCTGAGGGAGAGAGGTTAATCGGGAAGTGCTTCCTCAGGGCAGTGACAGCTGAACAAGGTCTGAAGGAAGTGATGGGTATGAATTCGTTGAGAGGAGCAGGCAGGAAATTCGGGATGGAGCGAAAGGCTCAGTCAGAAGATGAAGGGAGAAATCAAGCCGTACGTAGGGAAGGAACAATGGGCCATTTTGCCTCCAATCGAAAGACTAAGTGAAAACTAACAAGACCTCCTTCTGGAGAGGTTTGGAGGGGGAACGTTGTCAAGGCAGTAGGGAGTGGGAGTTTACAAAGGACCTTGAATGCTAATCATGCACTTTGAAAGATCCAGACATTAAAATATAATTTTGTTATGGGACTTAGTTTTCTAAATCTAACTATTCATGAATTTCTAGTGCACAGCCTCCCATTGTCAAAATTGCATGGAAATATGTGTTCTTATCCTCTTCTCCCTCACTGTTAAACTCCCTTTTTGTTGACCTGTTCAGGGAGAATAGAGTGCCTGATGGATATTTGTTCTTGGCTAACATTCTGCATAATTCTTTGAAATATTATTCTTCCTAGCAAATGTTAACAGTTGCTAATGTCATTCAAAAATAGTTGAGGAAAATATGTTTGTGAAACATACAGCGTTTACTGTCAAATCATTTCCTGAGTGAAAGGAAAATACAGTAGTACTCTGCTATTTATTGAATGGGAATCCTTTAATGTTGTCAAGGACTTCATCAAACTGATGCCTTAAGTAAGCAGAAATCTGTGTGCCCTCTGTTGTAATGCCTGCTTCCTAGTGGTGAGGCCGCCACCCCACTCAGCTGTCCAGATGGGGCTACCACCCATCATAGTCCTCTCAGATAGGATAACCAGAGCATAACTACTTTGGAGCAAGGCAATTATGAATTTCTTGAGGGGGAAAAAGGAGAGATAAGTGCAGGGAAGTCAGCCTAACATGGTCCATGGGTAGTTCCAGGCAGCAAAAGGGTTAATCAGATTTTCATTTTAGATAGTCTCCTTAGTAACAATCAGAGAGCCCAGGCTGTATCTTTTCCATTTGTAGAGAATGTTTAGATTTACAGAGTAGCTTAGCTTATTATATACCTGCCTTGATTGCTGGATAAGGCTAGTGATTAAAAACAGAATAAGATTCATTTTTATAATATTGTTAAGAAGAGCAAAACATTAAAAATGATGTCACTGGTGGGCTGGGATTCTGGGAAAATACTGATATTGGAACTCTGGCATCGACAGGGCTCCTTGAAAAGTTGAAATAATAAAGGCCAGTATATTATGCTTAAATTGTTAGTGAAAATGGTCTCTGTTCCCCACTTTTAAGAGTGAATCTGAATCCAGGAAGCAACAACCAGCTAACAACATGATAAGAAATTGGACATCAGGCTGATTTTTATGCCAAGTTGCATTAAGCTCTCAGAGATGCATTTGTTCATATCATGGATTAAGTGCTATGTGGCCCTTACATCAGTAATTAAAAAAAAAGAAAGAAAGAAAAAATCTTGCTTGAAAAGTGCTTATTTTCGGAATATCTGAGTCGACTAGTGACACTAAAAATGTCGAGGTCCTTAATTTGCCCATTGGCCGGGTAGCAGGAAAACAAACTTGACATCGGGCTTTGCACATGGCCTCAAACCTCACCTGGAGAGACAGATTTCCTGGGGGCAGAGAGAAGCTTTCAGTCTGTTTCCCAAGACCAGGTCTGTCTGGAGCAGCCGCTGCCAATTAGTGACAAGCGCTGTGTAGTGAGGCGGCGAGACAGAGAGCTCCCAGAGTTCAGCAGTTCCACCTGAAACAAGAACAGAATTCTTAGGAGCGCAGTTCATCCCGGTGCCGTGGCAGTAACTCGGTAACCAGTGAGCCTACTCAAAACATCTCAGAAGTCACTATGTCAGGCTTCGGTGGCCACCGAATTTATACATTATTTACAGAGCGCTTCTGACTTACTTTTGCTGATTATACTCACTTAAAAATGCCCCAAGTTCCACCTTTGCCATTCTGCAAGTATCAAATATTTAACCAAGAGAACTGCAGGAGAAATTGTCAAACAAAATGAACAAACCACAACTTGGACTGTATCTACTCCAATTTGGAAAACGGGAGAAAAATGTTTTGTAAAACAGGCATAGCTTGATAATTATATTGGTGGCATTGATATCAGTTAACTCAGACTGCTTTCCTTCTGCTAGCTGCTCCACAGGATTAGGGGAAGGGTGGGTTTGTTGCATGCTGAAATAGAGAAGAATGGTCATCTTGGTGTGTGGGGTAATTTGTGAGATAGGACACCTGTACCTCAAGGGTAGACCTGTTCCAGGGGAGTTAATGCAGCTCAGAAAATTCCAAGGATTAGGGGAGAATGATTTCAGAATCTGGGAGACAGGAATAGAGAAGGGAGAAGGCAGAAGACAAATCCTATTAAAATTTTTCCTGGGGCCAGAGAAAGATAAGGAATATCTTCCCTCCCTTTCTGTCCTTCCTCTAACAAATGACCCTTATTCCTGGACACAGGAATTTATACCTAATATATAGCTAGATTAAGAGCTAAATAACTTTCTTGTAATCTAACCTTGAAACTTTACCATTTGCAGTATTGGGTCTATGCCAGTTCTTTGCTCAGTTTGAATAAGATACAGATTCTTTTTGAAGAAAAAACAATTCAGTAGGTTCAAGGTTTTCCAGGGATTTACACACTGCCATTTGAAAAGCAAGAAGTTAAATAAATTAAAATATTCTATTTACTGTTATCTTGAATGTAATTTTTTTTACTACAAAGACATGTTTTGCCATTATGTAGGATAAAAGTGTGTTTGTTGTCATGTTTGTTGTGTTAGGATCAAAATGAAAACATCAAATTGAAAAAAATGCCCCAAAATAGTGAAGACCCCCAGGGGACTACAGACTCTGGTTTGAGAAACACTGATGAAGGTGAAAAATGCATTTTGAGTTCTAAATGGTACATTTGCTAATGAACTCTTAAAGTCCATTTATAACTTGGATTCTCCGTATTTAATCATTTCACACTATTTTTTTCCTGTTTTGATTAAGGAATGTCTTTAGCGCAGTCATCTAACATTTCCATAATAGTAATGTCATTAAACCAATACTGCAAAATAAAAGAAGGTCGTTGACAGAGAAACAAACTATAAATATTTGGTTGGAGTGTGGAAGAATTTCTCAAATGTCTAATAATATATTTAGACTTGGCTTTTTATTAGAAAGTCTGTGAACTTTACTGTCTCCTATGTTCATTCTCCCTGTCTCTCCAGAATCACTACATATTTAAATTATCTCTGTGTCTGTAACATTTTAGCATGTGAACCAAGACATAGTCAAAAAGACAGATGTTCCAGTAAACTTGAAAAAAACAAAAAGATAATGTTCATTCCCCTGGGATAAATAGTGGAAAGTTCAAACAATCATTTTCCTAACATTCTTCCAACTTCATGGGTGAAACTTGGATTATCACTCACTTTTTTGACAGAATTGTCTTCCATCACCATCTCGAAACTCCTTCCTCAGGATCCAAGTCACTTTTGCAATTATTTCTCTTTTCCTAATTCTCAAACCAAGTCTCTCATTGTCTTGGGAATACCTAAGACACTCCCTCAACCTGATTCTTGATCCTTTTCCTCTCCACAATCCAAAATTTAACACCTTGCAGTCATTTTTAAAATAATGGTTCTTTTGTCATCTTTACTATGCTTAGGATTGCCATCATCCATTGTAGGTCATCAGTATGTATTGGATGGTTTAACTGAAATAGAATTAAGTTGACTTCAGCAGAAAAAAACATATATGTACTAAGAATTAACGTGCATACAAAATAGCAGGTTATGTGATTTAGTATGAGATTTTCAACTGATTGTTAAGTTGTCAACACAGGCAAATGATGACCAAGGTCAGTAATGATGTTACCATGCTACAAAATTTTCTGTTTGGACCAAATAAAGTCTAGGTGAATAAGAAAGAGAGAGAGGGGTGGGGTGAGGAGGAAGTGGCCAGGGAAGGAATGGGAAGGGAAGGGAAAAGATGAGGGAGGGGTAGGGAAACAAAATTCTGGAGAAGATGGTTATAAACAATATGAATATTTACTATTGGGATACATATCAAAACAATTTGGATCAAAAGCTGATGGACTTAAGGATATAAGCATTTTAGGTGAAGAAAGCAATAAGCATGATACTCAGAAAAATCAATGAAAAGACAGCTTTGATAAGAAAATTGAATGGTTTCTCTGAATTAGGGTGGGAAGGAAGGGCAAGGAAAAGTATATAAAAGATGAAAGGAGGTCCAGGTGGCTTTTGACTCAATTTTTTTCCCATCTCATTGAAGAAGAGTAAACACTCTTCAGTGCGTCCTTAGCCTCTAACCCTGTGCATGAACCAGGTCCTCGTAGGACCCATTAGCTTCCAGGTTTATCGACACCCTTGTTCAGATCGGGGTATTCAGTTTAAGGCTCTGTTAAGAGGAATGAGGAGACCTTGGCCAAGTTCCAGAGAAAAGCAGTAAAAATAGTACCGTGAGAAAAGATTAGGGTTCCAGAATATCAAATAATTTCTCCTGAAAAATAGAAGGCTAATACATGCCATAACTGCCTTTTGAAGTTGAAGGAATATTACCCTTAAAGTGAAGGTGCATCTTCATTTTGGAAAGCTGAAAGGAAAAGGTGTTTACATCAAAACTGGACAAATTCAGGTCTGACCCTGTTGTGGTTAGGTGTGGGGAATCTAGCAATCTTTGTGGGGAAAAAAAATTCCCCTCTTGTGGTTAGTTCTCTCCACTGCTTCTTTCAATTCTTCTATCTGTTTTATGTTAGAAAGTCATAGTTGAGGCTTCCCTGTTTGCTCAGATGGTAAAGAATCTGCTTGCAATTCAGGAGACCTGGGTTCTATTCCTGGGTCAGGAAAAACCCCTGGAGAAGGAATGGAATAGCTACAGACTCCAGTATTCTTTCCTAGAGAATTCCACGGACAGCCTGGAGGGCTATAGTCCATGGAATCACAGAGTCACACATGACTGAGCGACTAACACTTTCACTTTATAGGGCTTCCCTGCTGGCTCAGACAGTAAAGAATTTTGCCTGCTGCAATGCAGGAGACCCAGGTTTGATCCCCAGGTCGGGAATATCTCCTGGAGAAGGGAATGGCTACCTACTCCAGTATTCTTGCCTGGAGAATTCCACGGACAGAGAAGCCTGGCAGGAATGAGTTGCAAAGAGCTGGACACGACTAAAACAACTAACACTTTCACTTTTCAGTCACAGTTCATTATATTTTCCAAACAATTCCAGGGACATGCATTATTTTATTAGATGATATCAGAAGTTCAAAATGTTACCTTATTATTATTTCTGTCTCTAAGCTTGGGTATTTTAAATATGAGCATTCCTGAGTGTTTGCTTCATATGTTTATAATATTACGTTGCATTTTTTTGACTAAACTTGTTCATGTGGAATTTCCTAAAAGGGACTTTTGAAGAAATACTGGTTCATCAGTAATTTCCTCAAGTTTGCAAATTTCATGCTACAAAGTTCCAGTAAGTCACCCCTCTTTAAAATCTGAGTCATATTTTGTCTTCTGTAACAGTATACCTAAAATAGCTGAGAAATTCTGATGTCTTTTCTTTGTTTACCGATTTTAAGATCATTATGCATACTCAAATGCATAATTATAATTATGCATTCATGATGTTACTTGTGTTGGCTTAACTCAGAAATAGTGTGAAGCAGCTAATCTCGAAGCTACAGGCTGTTTCCCATCACTTAGATTCTGATCAGAGCTGTTTGTTGAGTCTTATTGGAAAGCAGACTCTATATGCACTGGTCCCACTGGACCCTTCGTTTTTATCACTAGTTTCACTCCCTGCCCTCTCCACCACCGCCCCCCCCCCCGCCCCCCACCAAATCTTTGCTTTAAAGATGGGAAAACTACAAGATAATTTGGTTTGGTTTTGTATGTTTAGTCTATTCACAGTAATTAAATGGGAAAAATTTTTTTAATTCTGCAGTTTATTTATAATCCACACTTAGTATTATATGTAATAAGTAAAGACATAATATCATCTCTCATGCTTGAGATTTTACCATCAACTGACCTTATCATTGAGTTTACTTTAGTGTAGTTTAAACTGGTCTAGTGAAAAACTACCAAACTTTCTTCTGTCTGGGGTAGAATAAATAAATAGTATGATTCTAGTCAAAAGAAAACTGGTGTGTGTATTTTAGGTGTGTGTGCTTGGTCACTCAGTCCTGTTCAACTCTTTGCAACACATGGGCTGTAGCCAGCCAGACTCCTCTATCCGTTAAATTTTAAAGGCAAGAATACTGGGGCTGGTTGCCTTTTCCTACTCTAGGGGATCTTCCCAACCCAAGGATTGAACCCATGTCTATTGCATCTCCTGCATTGCCAGGCAGATTCTTTACCACTGTGCCACCTGGGAACCCTCTGTGTATCTTGAAAGTTGTGCCTTTATCAACAATGATTACAAAGTATTCACTGAATGGCTATAATAGGAAGGATACTTTTTCCAACACTCTGAAGGATAGTAACAAACATAATTTGATAAAAAAAAAAAAAATTAAAAAAGAAACTTACAGTCTTGGTCTTCAGAAACTGGAACTTGGTCAGTGATATCATAACAGGGAAGTATATACTCAAGCTGTTGTGTTATCTGGGAGTACAGTCTCAAAAGAAAGATAGAGCAGTAAATTAAGGCATTTTGCTCTGCATAAGTCAAAGGGCAGTGCGAACTCCATTTGAGTTTACAGTTTAGCTTTAATTCTGCAGAGTTGAATTAGGGAAAATCCACTTCAGTGTGAATTAGTGATGTTGTTTTGTGATTCTCAAAGTAATGGGAGAGTAACCTCATCAAAGTGTACACATGAAAGTATGTGTTTTTGTTGAAGGGATTCTATCTTCCTTCCTAGGGAATGCATCATCTCTTTGATGTATTTATAACCACCATGCTTGTTTAAATATCTAAATATTAAAGAAGATCATAAATGTATTTTTAACATCAAAAAAGGAGGGCATAGATTTTAAAGGGCTGAGTAACACTAGATGAATCTGTTTCATGTTTTCTTCTGTTCAGAGTATATGAAATTCTAGAGCCAGAACTGCCCTACAAGTTCAGGTGTCCTGATCTTTCTCTTTACAAATGAAGGGCTCATGTAGGTGATGTATTTTGACTAAGGTAATCCCTGTTGCTCAGCTGGTGAAGAATCCGCCTGTAATGCAGGAGACTCTGGTTCGATTCCTGGGTTGGGAAGATGCCCTGGAGAAGGGATGGGCTATCCACTCCAGTGTTCTTGGGCTTCGCTGGTGGCTCAGATGGTAAAGAATCCACCTGCAATGTGGGAGACCTGGGTTTGATCCCTGAATTGGGAAGATGCTCTGGAAAAGGGAATGGCTACCCACTCCAGTATTCTTGCCTGGAGAATTCCATGGACAGAGAAGCATGGCAGGCTACAGCCCATGGGTTCACAAAGAGTTGGACACAACTGAGAGACTTTCACTTTATTTCACATCAATCCAAGCACTTAGTGACAAATTTAAATCAAAACCTAAGTTTAGTGAATTCTTGGGTCATTTTTAAAAATTTATGCAACTAGCATGAAATAGAAACTACTAAGGAAAAGGTCATGGTCTTTGTAGTCATATGGGATTTTGTTTTGTGTTTGGTTCGTTTGGTTTGATTGTAAATGACAAATGAGATAGCATATTAAAAATCAGATTAGTACTTAAAATTATGATATTTGAATTTAAGACTTTGTTCCAGCATATGGACTAACTCAGGATTCCCAATTTAGAACCCAAGACAGAGGAATGGTGTAATCAGGAACTCAATGTCCAGAATTTTTTCAAACCATTTCCCAAATGCCCTATAAGCAAAGTTTGAGATCTCATAAGCTCTATTAAATACTATAGGTAGAAAATTTAGGTAGGTATTTTTTTTATTAAATTAAATTTTTATTAAATTAAATTATCTATAGGTAGGTAATTTAAACAGAATACCTTATTTTGTAACCAGTAAGTAGACTTTTTCATCATGCGAGGTAAGATTTTACTCCACTGACATTGAGTTGCATTAAAATCTTTTCATTGTGCTAGAAGTACTGTAGTTATTTCCCCACTAGTCAATCTATTAAGTGGATAAAATGTAAAAAGATTCATCAAAGTAGTAAAATCTCTTACACATTTATATCTCTGCTACACTGATCATTCTGTTGATGTCTGGATAGAATAAGCTAAATAGACCCAGGACTTCTCACAGATGTTAAACTGTTTCTTAAATTTTCCCCCATTTTCTCAAATCAATGTTCATAATAATTAGAAATGAACAGTTAGTATTTGTCAAGTGCCAGTCTAGATGATTTTTATGTATCAGTTTATTTCATCTTCATAACAGCCCCATGAGGTATTATTATTCCCATTTCACAGATAAGGAAACTGATGCTCAGAGAAGTGGAGCTACTTGATCGAGATCACACCATAGATGAGTAGCAAAGGTTGGATTTAAATTTAAGCAATTTGACTCTAGAGTTCATGCTTTTCGGCACTGTGTTAACTGCCTCTCTGCTAAATTCATAAGTATACAAACTGAAGCTTCTACTTCTTTTCCTCATTGTGCTCATCCCATTGTGGAAGGACATTGTTGCAAGTATGCCATAAATCATATTTGAATTACAAGCAAATTCTTCGGTTTCAGACCCGTTGAATCAAAAGAGCTACCCCTTTTCCCACTACTACAATATTTTCACTCAGTGATTTTTTCTGAGGCTTCTTTTTAACTTTCCAGTTTGACCTTGAACTTCTGCCAGCCGATAAAACTGCTCTGTGTTTTGATCCCTTCTACCTGTGAGCAATACCAATTTAAACTGAGGAATATGCTAACTAAACTCAGACTCAGATAATTCTTTAAGTGGAGAATCCTCCATCAGTGAGCCACAACTTCACAAGGCTGTTCAGACTCCTTAAGTCGCTGCATCCAAAGAGAAAGATTCTAAAGAGGAAAACTGACCTTCCAGGCATGAAGGACGGCGGTAATCTCTTGCAGCCCAGATAGCGTGCTGATGCCTCACCATTAAGTATTGCGATGAGGCCCTACTATGTCTCTTGACCAGCTGAGCACCAAGAGCATCTGCTCTCCATTTGCTCTTGCCCAGTCAATGATGAACTGCGTGAATTTTAGCTAACGACATCTTGGATCTCATCACGAATTCTGCTTATGATTGGAGGCCTGTATAGAGGCTATTTTTTATCCGTTCTAAACTGTCATCATTTCTACAGGTACAAAAATATCTGCAGTCATAAAATTAAGAACATTGGAAAACATTACCTGCTTTTCAGTATTTTTTCCATCCTAACTAGACTATGTTAAATTCTATTCCCTGTATACCTACTCAATGCCTGCTATTGGTATTTAGTATCTCAACTAGACTTTCAAGACCCCAAACTGTGCAAATGTGAGAAATAATTCACTACAGAGCTATAAATTTCACAGCTCAAAAACCCCTGAAGATTATTAATGAGGCACCATGCAATTAGCTTATACAAAGTGCAGCTAGGAATCATGCATAATGTAAAACAGAAACTGCTAACCACTGGCTCATGGAAGATCATTTTAGCTAGTTTTCATGGATATGAAGAATTGATATTTAACACAATTCCTGAGAAGATTCTTATTGCTTTAATAACATGGAAAGAATTTAGTTTCTTACCGATTTGCTAAGGGGAAAATAGAAGGCAGTTTATGATTAAAGCTATTTTGAACCATGTGAAATTGAAAAAGTTGTTTAACATTTTAGAGTCTCAGTTTTTGCTTCTACAAAATGGGCATAATTATATCTTTCTCATAAAATGGTTGTGAAAAGTTATTTTATAAATTAATGTAATACCTAGAATTTTAGCACATAGTTAATGCCTAGTGAAATATAGTATATCATATATTAGGGCAATGTGTCACTTTTCCATCCAGCCAAAATTCTTGTTTTACTGGGAATTCTGTATTTCTGTGGAAACATATTTCTTTAGCAATATTAGAAACATTAGGCAAACTCTCACATAGAATAAATAACATGCCTGTACTGCTGGTGGTTCAGAAGGAATAGAATCAGCCTTCAATGCGGGAGACCTGGGTTTGATCCTTGGGTCAGGAAGATCTCCTGGAGAAGGGAATGGCAACCCACTCCAGTATTCTTGCCTGGAGAATTTCATGGACAGCAGATCCTGGTGGGCTACAGTCCATAGGGTCACAAAGAGACATGAGTGAGTGACTAACACGTTTTTTATACATTAACTCATCTTATCTTCAAAATAATCCTACAACATAAATACTTTGATTATACTTATTTTAGAGATGAAGAAACCGAGACACAGGAGTTAAATAACCTGCCCAGGGTCGTAACGCTCTTCTAAATGCAGTTTGAACTCAGTCAGCTGACATCATAGTACAGGTTTTTAAGCCATCTCTTAAGTGTGATAAGCCAGTTAATGAGTATACACTTAAAATAATACATAAATAATTTATCTTGGCTACTATGCCCCCAAATATTTCAGGTTTTGAAATGGTCTTCAATATATTTTTCATATATGTTTATGATATACTTCATTTAGCAGTAATAATAATTGTTTGTATAGTAAACTATATAGTATATATCAAAATGTTTGATAAAAGTAGAAGTGCATGGCTTAATCCTAAATATGTATATAAAAAGTCTTTATGATTACATTTTAGGTACAATGTTTAAAAATGTAAGGCATATTTGATAGACTTTCCACCCATATAGGAGAAAGCTTTAGTGTTTTAAACTCTGAAGTATAATCCTAATTCTCATGAGGATCCCTTAATATGTGTGTATTAACTACTTTTCATCTATTGCTATGCTTTCGTTTGGTCATTGACCATCAGATATGCATTGCAGTTTTCAAATGTGTGAGACATACACTTAAAATATAATAAGCTTGATTATTAAGATTGATTTAAATAATCTATGTGTATATCATTTAGATATTTTTAGTATTGATGCATTGTGAGCATCTAGAGGAAACGAATTGGAGAAGGAAATGGCAACCCACTCCAGTGTTCTTGCCTGGGGAATCCCAAGGATGGGGGAGCCTGGTGGGCTACCGTCTATGGGGTCTCACAGAGTCGGACACAACTGAAGCAACTTAGCAGCAGCAGAGGAAACGAAACTCATATCTCTCTACTCTGAGCATTTTCTGTATAGTAGATATTTAATTGAATATCTAATTTCAATCTAGTTTATCTAGTTTCGTTTATTGAATGAATAATGAATATACTTAATTTCTAATAAAGTGATTATTTTAAAAGCAGAATAACCTAAATAAGTTTCTCAAAATAGAAATGGTACATTGAGATTGTTTTAAATACTGATCAATTATTAATAATTGGAATGAGTTTATACATAAGGTTATGTCATTAATGTGGCAAAAAAAACATATCTGAACAATGTAAGCCAAACTGTTGCAAGATGTAATATCATTCACACACAACTAAATCCTGGTATTTTACTCAAAATATACACATTGATTCTTTTATTCATATTTTGACTCGTTTTATACAGACCATGGTTTGAGAAATGTGTCCAGATTGACTTCCATACTGAACAAAGGTCCCCTGGGTTGGAAGCATGTAGTTACAGCTAAATCTGTTTCATTGGTTAGACTTCCTTTCTCCTTTGTCCCCCATGGAAAGCAAGGCACTGATTCTAGAAGACAGGGCCAGCCCCTACTGGTGAGCACTTGACTTATTCTCTGAAAGTGAAGTAGTATAGTTCTTCTGTATCAGTTGATTTGAAAAAAAAAAATGAAAATCACTCTCACCGTCAGTCTTACTTAATGTATTTACAATATTTGCGTTATTAAAGAGTCTCACAGATTAGATAAGCTTTGTTCGATTTGACTCAGTAGCACCTTCACACTTCTGCCAACTAGTTTGCCAAGCTTTTAATTATTTGCACCCTACTTTCAATAACTTGTATCATAAAACTCTGCCTTCCCAAAGGGTACTATATTTATCACAGCACTTAGTATATAGTTCAACAATTTCATCATTTTTTTCTCTTTGGAATGGGAAATGTTCCTCGATCCTATTCTTCCAGGCTTGCTATAGACTCTTGCCATGACTTTCAAATCTCGAGTATCAGGTATAATATATTTTAAGTTAAAAACGTAGGTGAGTTCTTAATAATTTAGGTCATAGAGGAAAATAAGGGTTCCAATCATGAAAACAACATGTAACTAGAAAAGAAAGAAACCTTTATATTTGTTTTTAATTTTTTAATGTATTATTAGTATCAAAAATGCTTTGGGTTTGTTTGTTTGTTTTTGCCTTGTGATTGTCTAAAACAGTAGTAACAAGGAGACAATCTAAAAGGTGGCCGGAAGATTGCAGTGGATTAATATCTAAGCATGACTTTGTGTAGAATAGAGCTTTCTCTCTCTTCCACAGAATGCCTTTGGGGTACTTCTCACAAAGACACTACTGAATAGAATTTACCACCTTCTAATGTAAATGGGCCATCGACAGTTGACTCTGTCTGTGGATCTATTTCCTGCTCTCTAGAGTCTTTATACAAACATTTTTATTTCCACCACACCACTTTCTCTGACCCCACCATTTTCTTTGGTATTAAAATACCCAAGTAAAGTAAATTAGAATCGCTTCGTTTATTGCTTCACCCATAAAAATAGTAGCGTTTCCTTCAGTATAAACCCAGCATGTTGAATTTTCATATTTATTGTCTCCTTCACACTCGAGATTTGCGTTTGGACTTGACAAAAATTCTATAATGGGAAGCTTACAATGACATTATTGTCAAGCTGTAAGGACCTATGAGATCATCTTACAGTGGAGAAGGATGAGACTGCAGAGGTTAAGTGATTGGCCTCAGGTCACCCAGCCGGGACCACTGCTCTCAGATCCCTGAGCCCAGGTTTCTCTGACAGCCTCGTGTGAGGAGGGCTCCTCAAGCAACTTACTTTTCCCTTCCCGAGGTTTCTGCGCTGACACTCTTCTGCACATTGCACTAAGTGCAAGCCCAGAAATTCTGCCAGGAGCAAAACAACACTCCTTAAACACTCTGTGACTTTCAGAGCCGTATAAAATAAAAGGTTGAAGTTAATGGCTGCCAGTTTGGAGGGAGTAGTTCCTCTTTGGAGCCAAATGTATGTGGAGAACAGATGAGACTGTGGGAGTGAAGTTGGCAAAAGGGAAAGAGAAATGAGTCTATTCTTTTTTGAAAATGAAAGTATAATAAATATCTGGATAACTTAGATGTTTATTACTCATTTAAAGACTCTTCCCATTTGAAAAATGAAGTATCTGTACCTTTAGTATGAGTACTCTTAAACAATGATTTTATATTATTGTTCTAAATGTCACAAAATGATTCTTTTTATTTGGAAGTTAAGAGATTGTTTTAATGATCTGTATATATGGAACTATTTGTGTTCCCTTTCTTAAAAGATCATTATTTCTTATAGTAAGATTTCTATATTTAAGCAGTGACTCATATTGAGATAATGTGTTCAGCCATTTTGAGAACTAAAAGCAAATATACCTCAGAGATAATGATTATTTAAATTCTGGGTTCATAGAGATAAAACTGTCTTTGACATAAGGAGTATGTATATAGTAGCCAAGAATTCTATCATTTTATTTCACACTCATTTTGTTTTTGAAAAGTCTTTTATCATGTTTGCGATCCCACATACCACAGTGAACTTGGAGACATTTGTTAGCTGAAGTTCTCTGGAATTTCACTCTCATGCCATCCTTAAATGATATTTTGTAGAAATGTGCTCAAGAAAAACAGTATTCTAATGAAACTTCCTGGGGTTTCCATTCATAAATCTATTCTGTGCCTAATGGTATATGGTGTTGTGATTCTTATTATGGCACAATACTGATGTCCTTCCCTTTTAGACTTTTCATGTATTTTGTAATTTTAAAATATTCTTAATTTTTTTGAACTTCAGTTTGAAAATGTGACTAGCATTTTTTTCTCAAGCAATGGAAATGGGATAATATTTTACTAAGTTATTTTCTTGTTTCTTAAGCCATGACTGTAAGTGAGATTCTTGGTATGAGTTTGAAAATTCTTAAACTTACTTGTCTAAATCTGTTTCTATACCACACACACACACACACACACACAGACACACACACACACACACACACACACAGGAATACTGCTTTTCTCACTCAAGGGACATCCCAATGTATCAATAGCACAGTGACCATTTTATTATATTTTAAACCTATCATTCTATTTTTAATGGAAATACATGATTTTAATGGATGCCCAGATCCCTGGGCTGGCAAGATCCCCTGGAGGAGGGCATGGCAACCCACTCCAGTATTCTTTGCCTGGCAAATCCCCATGGACAGAGGAGCCTGGTGGGCCCAAGTCCAGAGAGTTGGACATGACTGAGCGACTAAGCACAGAGCATGGCACCCTTAGTTATGTTGACTGGTGTCTGGCATTAACTGGCCATGAAGAATATTCAGGTGTTACAGCTGAGAAGCTGGTTCTATATTGTCATGCAAATAACTTGACCTTTTGGGACCACATGAAGTACTATGATCCCGTTTGTGTAGTTTAAAGTGATACTCTTATTTTCTGAAAGAAAAAAAAAAAATTGTTTACCTCAGTAGCATCAAGTTCAAACATTCATGAGGTGTCCTGTATAACTTTTTAAGGGATATTTAGTAAAAAGCAGTTTATTAGGTGGAAATCGTCACACTAAAGTTTTATAGTTCTAGTCAAATCAGTAATGTTGAGGCTGTATACCATGACCAGAATTCCTGAGAATACAATTGTGCAGGGCTTTCAGTTATCACTTGACATTTCTCCCCACTCCAGGTAGTCCAAGATTTTAAGTTATTATGCCTCTATAGACTAGGCTGTTGGTGAAGGGAATTTTTAGTTCACTGCCGCCAGAGACTTCACACAGTTAAAAGGAGAGGGATACAGTTTTCATGACTGTCAGATTGAATTTGAATTTAATTCCAGTGTGGAGAACTGCTTGGATACATTAACCAAAACTTTTACTGTGTAAAATTTTCCCTGTGGTAGTACAAGGTCAAATCACATGCAGTATCTTTTTTTTTTTTTTTTCATTTAGATGTAGAGAGTAATTCAACTGGGAGAGATTGGCAGTGGTGGGGACATCTCATTCCTAAGGGTTAGGAATATATATGTCTGTGTGTGTATATATATGTATGTGTGTTCTTCTGGTACCAGTTATATGTATCTAATGCCTACAATAATTTGGAAATTCTCCAATACCTAATATCAAATATGTTTTTAAAGCTGAGAGAATAGAAACAGCCATGAATTGTTAAAATAGCTATGGATGTTGTCAAACAGGCCCAGTGCTTTTCACCTATTACCAAATTATGGAAATAACACATCAGGAAAATTTTCAGCAGCATAAAAGTGTATCTCATGGCAATAGTTTGAGATTTTCTAGTGAGATTTTTTTTATATTTCCCAGCTAAAGTCAGTGGAGGCCAAATTTTCCATCAAATGCCACTTCTGGGTTGTTGTTATTGTTTTTTAAGACTGTAATGTCAGTCTCTTCTCACGGGTCAAATTTTCCTAAGACTTCTAGCTCTTTGTAAGCCTGAGTTTGGAAATCTTCAGCAATTATTTTCAGCAAAATTTGGAATCCCTAAGACAGCATTATGTCACCAGTTTCTTAGGTTAGAATTATCCTCTATTCTTTACCTTTGGGCTGCCTACTTTTATCTCCATTAACCTTTTGGCTTGAGTATAAACATTTATTGAAGGCTACCTCCTTTGTCGGTCCAGTAACTCCAAAGGTTAGTGAGAAGTGGATGCTAGTTTGACCTCTTTTATCCACATTAGATGATTCTAATTATTCCTAAGAAATGACACTTTTGACCCATTTTGTCCTTGTCAAGTTTGTCTAGTTGTAGACTGTCTAAGTATGAAACTCTGGGTTCAAACAGTGTCTCGGAGTGCAAAATTTTCTTAAACTTACAAAGCAGAGCCTCAAAAGAACACACTATTTCTTTTTCTTTTTAAAACATTCCAGCTTAACTGAAATTCAGGTTTCCATTATATCTTAAATTGCTTACCAAAAGAGACTGCCTGGATATAAAGTACAAACTGTAACCTGTAAAACCCCATGGGTTGTTTCAATACAGAAAAAAAAAAAGAAGAAAACCTGTATATAAATGAGGATGAGTTAGGTTTTGCTGAGGTTGTAAGCAACCCTAATATTGCAATAGGTGTTTGTTTGTTTGTTTTTGCATGAATAAAGTTTCCTGGGACTTTCCTTTTGGTCCAGTGGTTCAGACTCTGTGCTCCCAATGCAGGGGACCCAGATTCAACCGCCCCTCAGAATTAGATCCTGTGTACCGCAAGGAGGATCCTGGTGCCACAACTAAGAGCTCGCAGGGCCAAATAAATTTTTTTGAAGTTTCTTTCTCATATTACGTAGCCTCTGTTGTTAGGAGTCTTCTTTCTTTACATGCTTGACAGTCACTTCAACAGAGGCAAGGCATGATGGTGAGTCCATTGGTCTTATAGCTTCTTTGTGAAAGTGACATGAATCACTGCTGACTCAATTTTATTGGTGGAGTGAAGTCATGTATTCCCATACCTAACTTTAAAAGAGCCCTGTGAAATAGAGAGGTGGAAATAATTAATCAATAGCAGTAGTGACTACCACCGTCTTTAAATTGATCGTAGCTTTTGTCTTGACTTCTATCCTAATCCCTGTAAACATTACCAGTGCCTGAGAAATAGGGATTCTGGAAATACTCTTCGCACATTTTAATTCCTTTATTCATGTAGGTAGTCAGTACAAGTCTGTGCTGTACGTGTGGTGTACAAAGCACCATGCTGGTCGCTTGATAAGACAACTTTTGAGGTGGAAATCGTTATCCCCATTTTACAGATACTTATCCTGAAGTTCAGCATGTTAACTGATTTTCCGGTCCCAGAGTCTGCCAATAGTCGTATCAGGATTCCAGCCTAGATCATCCCAATCCAAGGACAGTCTTGTCCTTTCTATCACATGTCAACTATAAAGTTAATAGTGAATCATAAAATGTTTTAGATACCCAGTTACAAAAACAAAAATTGGTGGTTACCACTGTATTCTTCATACTTTAAGGGAAAAATATTAAATATATCTGATGCTTGTGGAATAACAATGAATATTTGGTGTTTTTCCAACTAAGGGAGAGTTCTTTCATACTTTTGAGTACATTTGATAAGGAAATTCTTTTTTAAACTGTAAGTCAGTACATTTGAATGTTTTTTCTATTAGTTTTCTTTTGCTGCCAAGACACATAGTCAAAAACTTGGTGACTTAAAACACACAGGTATTATATTAAAGTTCTACCCAGATAGTGCAAATGCTAAAGAACCAACCTGCCATTGCAGGAAACATAGAGGCATGGGTTTGATCCCTGGGTCGGGAAGATTCTCCTGAAGAAGGAAATGACAACCCACCTGGAAAACCCCGTGGACAGAGGAGCCTGACGGGCCACAGTCCACTGGGTTGCACAGTTTTGGCTGTAGTCCAAGAGTCAGACATGACTGAAGCGCTTAGCAGGCATGCATACATCAGAAGTCCAGTAGGGTTATCACCAAACTAAAACCAATTTGTCAGCAGGATGCATTCCTTTCTAGAGGTTCTAGGGAAGAATCTATTTCCGGCTCATTGAGGTTGTTGGCAGATTTAGTTCCCTAAAGTCACAGAACTGAAATCCCTCTTTTTCTCCCTTCCTTCAGTTGAGGCCCGTTCCCAGTTTCTAGACCCCAACACATGCAGTTCATGGCTGTGGTGTGCCATCTTCAAAGGGCGAGAGGCAGGTGGAACCCTTTTCATGTCAAATTTCTTTGACTACTGTTTTACCTTCCCCTTCTACTTTTAGAAACTCGTGTTTAGATTGGGTCCGTGTGGGTAATCTGGGGTCCTGTCACCACATCATAACTCTAAGTCTTAAACATATCCTTAAAATCTATTTTGCCAAGTAAAATGACATATTCACATGTTTCAAGAGATTAGGGTGTTCATGTTTGGGGCCCTACCATACATTTTACATCCATTCTCTTTTGCCAACATGTTGTATCAATTGTATCCTACCTCTTTGGATGCTAGATAAACATTTTGGTTTCACTTTATTCATTTGTGAAATTATGGAATTAAACTCACTGAATTTTAAAGTTGATTCTGGCCCTTAACGTTCTAGACTTGTATGAATCCTTATGATAGAGATACGGGAAAGTAAACCTAATGATCAATGTGGATATTATTGTTATTTTCTATTCATGGATTTTGCTAGAGTGTAGATTTCATATAATCCTGACTAACACCTTCCTTCTCACACTTGGTAATCTTCTTTGGAGGCAGTCAATCTCTACAAAAGTTGACTTCTTCAGAAAGAAATTGACTTACCTCCTCAAAACTGTAATAACTGGTCCCTTGAGATGTTTTTTATCTACTTATACTTTACAGCTTGAGTACAGCTTTCACAGTGTTTCTTTGCTACATTTTTGCTTTTGCCTTATTGATTTGGAGTCAAAGAAATTGTTTTCCTTTGAATTCAGTTTCTTGAAAAGTCAGCTTCTTCCTGAGCCCAGGCATAATAAAGGTTTGCCAACATTTTAAAAGATACAATGCCTAACTTACCATTAACAATAGATATCACATAACTATATGTATTTGTGCCACAAAATCAAATCCTCTAAATCTTAATTTGCTTATGTAGAAAAAAAAAATGGAGAAAATGTAAATACCTAACTGCCGGAGTTGCAAAAATCAAATAAGATAATTCAGGAGAAGTATTTAGCAAGTGTTTCGTGGATGTGAACCACTGATACTGTTTTGGAGTAGGAGCTGCAGGGATGGACAGTCCATCTGAGTTTGCCCAGGACTTGCACTAAATGTTCAGCATCCTGGGAAACCCTTCAGTCTTAGGAAAATCCAGAAGTTGGTCACCCTAGGAGCAGTAGTGTTTGGAAACAGAGCTAAATATAAATATGGGCTTCCTCTTCAACCTAAAGGAAATTATTTAACCTTTGAGGCGAAATATCTTTATCTGAAAATGTATGTGAAGACTGTAAGTAGGAGATTTCACCCAAGTAGCAGCAACAGTAGTAACCTTATTCTTCCTGCTTAAAACATCTTTACCATTTTCCTTCTGCTCCGAGGTTTAGGCACAAAAAAAAAGCTTTGCTTGATATGAAACGGTCCTTCAAGATCTATTTCTAACCTGCTTTTCCAGATGCATATGCTGTTGTGGTTCTTCGACTTATCAATAGTGATAATAATAGTATCAATGATGATTCCAGTGATGGCAGGGAACTATTTCCTGTGTAGTGTCTGCTTAGTCGTGTCCAACTCTTTACGACCCAAGGACTGTAGCCCGCCAGGCTCCTCTGTCCATGGATTTTCCCAGGCAAGAATAATGGAGTGGGTTGCCATTCCCTACTCCAGGGGATCTTCCCGACCCGGGGACTGAATCCACACCTCTTGTGTCTCCTGCGTTGGCAGGTGGGTTATTCACCACTGTGCTACCAGGGAAACCCCAGCTGTTCCCTAGTGCTTTCTGTATAGGAAGAGCAGCTATGAAGACTTTATATAAGAACTGAAACCAAAGAATCCCAGAACTAGTCACTATTTCCTGTACATACCACTCTTATATGCTGCTCAGACTTTGTCCAGGGCCATTACCAGCAAATGCAAATTCTTCCTATCGGCCCTTCAAGAGGGAACTTCCCTGGTGGCTTAGCGATAAAGAATTCACGTGCAATACAGGAGACACAGGTTTGGTCCCTGGGTCAGGGAGATCCCCTGGAGTAGAAAACAGCAACCCACTCCAGCATTCTTGCTCAGAGGAGCCTGGTGGGCTATGGTCCATGAGGTTGCAAAGATCTGGGCATGACTGAGCGTGAGCACAGTCCTTCAAGATCCTGTCCCCAGAACCCACAGGACAGAATGCTTGCCCTTCACTGACCCCAACAGTTTACACATGACTTTGCGCCCCTACCTGATACTTACTGCCTTATAGTAAACTTGTTTTAATGCACCTGTATCCTTCACCGAAAAAGCCCTGCTGCTGTTCCTAGAACCAAGCATAAGACTGGATCAGTAGGTTCCTCTGTGAAATGCATGAGAGACTGTGATATTGGCAGATCAGTTGATCTACTTTACAGCAAAAGGTCCCCTCAAGAATTTGTGATCAATATGTAGTGTTCATATTATCTGAGCGACTGAACTGAACTGATGGAAAATTGTAAAAGCTGATTTACTGTGTCAAAATGCATGTGGCTTTAAGAACTATGGCATATAAAGATTAAATCATTTAAAATGCATGCCTTTCTCATGGAATAAGAGACTACAATAGAAATGAACCAAGTGCCTGTTGTTGAAGTCTGTTATTTAAGATCAGAAGAGAGAAGGTGTTACAGATAACACCACTAAATCCCCCATGGGCAGGTTTAGGGAAATGGTGGAGTCTCTCTTGTGATTAGTTCTGCTTATGATTTGGAGACCTGCTGACCCTGATCTATAGACTTTGCTGCTTCTCTAGAAGTACAAGGAGCTGAAATATACACAGTTGAGACCTATTATTTAATTGCCTGTCAGTCCCTATCATTTCAGGTTGAAGAAGCTTGAAAAAAGAGTTACTTTGTTGTGTCCGACTCTTTGCTACCCCATGGACTATACAGTCCATAGAATTCTCCAGGCCAGAATGCTGGAGTGGGTAGCCATTCCCTTCTCCAGGGGATCTTCCCAACCCAGGGACTTAATCCAGGTCTCCAGCATTGCAGGAAGATTCTTTACCAGCTGAGCCACCACGGAAGACCCAGAATACTGGAGTGGGTAGCCTATTCCTTCTCCAGCAGATCTTCCAGTCCCAGGAATAGAACCGGAGTCTCCTGCATTGCAGGCAGATTCTTTACCAGTGGAGCTGCCAGGAAAACCCTTCAAGGAGCTTACTTATTCTCAAATTATATTTTGAAAATGGAAAAACAAGATCATCACTTAGACTAATAGCCAGAGGGATAACTTGATAACCCTTTGCCTAGATTGTTTTAAAAAGTGTAATATAAAATTACTTTCTTCCCATGGGGCTTTCAGATAACTGTTTTACATGGTTTTACTTTCCAAATATTGAGATAGATAGTTGAAAATTAAAGAATTCAAAATGAATTAAAGTATGGCTATAAAAGGGCTTCCCTGGTGGCTCAGATCGTTAAGAATCTTCCTGTAATACAGGAGACCCAGGTTCAATCCCTGGGTCTGGAAGATCCTCTGGAGAAGGGAATGGCAACCCACTCCAGTATTCTTGACTAGAGAATTCCACAGATCCTGGTAGGCTACAGTCCATGGGGTCACAAAGAGTTGGACATGACTGAGTGACTAACATACTGAATTGACTCTGAAAAATCAATATACTAGTATTTCTTAGGATTGATCCAGCTTACCACCTCCTCTGTTTTAATATTTGAAATATTTTTAGACTTATTTTTGTTTGCCCACCATAGTTGATTTTTCCATTAAGAATATTTTATGGTAGTTTTACCTTTTACAATATAATTGATATGTCAAAAATGAGTTAGCATTGATTTGATGCATAGTTTTTAATATGTCTTTGCAGCATCAGTAGATCTGTAATATCTGCACTATCATTGTTGTCATTTGGCCAGTGAAGTGAGGTCTCCGGATTCCTGAGAGATTTGAAATGGCCAGATTATGTAGAACTCCTCAAGTGAATACTTACTAATGCCAATTTGGGAAATTTGTGATAGCATGTGACACGTTAGCAAATCCCCAAACGGGAGGAGGTGTCTTCAGCAGGATCATATCTAGGTGAAAATTTAGTTCAAAAATTACCTTGAGACCCTTGTATGGTACTCTGTGTTGTGGTTTTATGATAGTTGATATACAGAACATGGGTAGGTGAATGATAAACGTCTGAATGTCGGTTCACTCTGACTCATCGGGAAACACCAGTTTTGCTCAGACTTACTTATTTCCTCCCTGGTTGATTTCCAGCTATGCTAACATAAAGACAAATAATTTGGGTACCAAACAGCCTAAAATAATGAACCTTATATTTAAAATGTACACTGAAAATATTTTGTTAGAACTAGAGCACTTGTCTCCCTGCTTCTGTGCTTCTCAGAGCAAGGAATTGTCATGCTGTAGTTGCTCCGCATCTGAATTTATTTCCAATTCCTCTTTTATAGTCTTTTTGGAGACAGTGTATAGTGAGTCATTAGCATTAATATTATTTCAGTTTCAGTCAGGCTACATATCCATACTTAGACAAGGGTGCTCGGTGGATTTCATTACTCATTCAGAATAAATTCCTACTTTAATATAAATGTTGCTCAGGATAGAGCTTTGAAATGGATCCTGATTCTTTAAATTCTTTCCTGTCTGTTTCAGGAAATAGTAAGATCCTGTTGATAGTAAAGTACAATGTGTCTAAAGTTCACTTCTAAACACTGCTCTTTGCAATGAAAGTCATCTGCATTCTCTTTATAATTCAGAGCCGCAAGAGATCTGTCTAATCTTGGAGATCTGATCCAGTATCATTTAGGAAAAAAAAAAATTCTTGATAATAATTCTACCATTCAGATTAGTGAAAGCAGTAAAGCTTTACAGCTTCTGTCGTCTTAAAAAAGATATCATGAGACGGGGGAATAAGGACTTGGATTATGGTTTGGGAGATTTAGTTATTTGGGGAAATAAAATGATTAGTACTGTTATTATTCAAGTTTGTAATCAACGAAAGCAAATGGCATCTGTTTGTTATCATTCTTTCTACAGAAGACAAAGGCTCAGGTCCCGATGGTGCTGACTGCTGGTCCCAAGTGGCTGTTGGATGTGACTTGGCAAGGAGTGGAAGACAACAAAAACAACTGCATCGTGTACAGCAAAGGTAACTGCAAGAGCCTCTCACTCACGCTTTGGAGGCATTGAAACCTGAGCGTTGCAAAACAGCCCCAAATGAGCTGGGAGGGGAGTACAAAGTAAAATGGGATCCTCTCTCTTCCTTTTTCCCTTCTGCATCTCCCTAACCTGTATTTTCAGCAAAGACTACCGGATTGTTTTTTTTTTTTTCCCCTGTTCAGCATAAAACAAAAGGTGTTAGGCCTTTACTTCACACCACGCACATTCACTTCACCACGGATTTGAGTGTCTTGACTAGTACCTTCCTCGCCGTTACTTTTATTGATAGCAGGTCTGATGAGATCTCAGATTCCTCTCTGAGGCATTATCCATCAGAAAGTAAATTCCTTTTGAAATGGAGCAGTCCGTGTCAGGGTGACAAGGTGCGTGATCCGGGAAGCACTGAACTCCAGCCAGTCTCTTGAAATCACACAGGATGAGAGCAGAGCTGAAAAGGAAGCCATTGCAAAGTCTGAGAATTCCTCCCCATGGTGATTTCTGAAGGGCAGGAGGCAAATGGGAGAGAGGAAGGGATGGCTTGCAGAGCTCTGCCTTTGATTTGCTCAGTGTGGCTTCAGCCTAGACTGCGTCACACAGCTACGCCCAGGCTACAAAGGAGCCGCCGCTCCCTGACACACGTCGTGGGACGGCTCCCCCAGACTCAGGCCCCTTTGCCTTGTGATGTGGTTGGCTGCGCTTTCCTCCATATTCACGTTCTGGGCCCAAGCTCGGTACTTTGAGAGTGAAATCCCTAATCTCGCTTCTTCGTAAATATTGCAAAACCTTGTGCTTCTCATGTTTAATTTCTTTTCGCTTTCTTTTTTAACCAAATAGACCTACTGAGATCAAAGATGTGTTTGCACATTGAACCTAGAAACTATGAAAGCATACAAGGGAACAAGCAAATAAGCACCCCTATCAATATATTAACATATAAAACACTAATCATAACATCAAAGACTCTTAAAAACTTGCTAGAAACAATTACAACTTGTTCCTATAATCATTACAATTTGTACACTTATAAGAGGATTGCCTTTAAACTACCATAAGCCTTTGAAAGTTGAAACACCGGAAAGAGGGAATTTGCAAGCTAAAAAAACAATCTGCACACCAGGATCTGATTATATTCCTTTTCCTTCTGTAATTGCTGGTCCCATACCCACTTATTTTCTAACCCCAAATACCTGTGGTATGCTGGTGGGAGCTTTTAGCTAGAAGGGAAGTGAGATTTTCCCAGGATATGTCACTATGTTCTATCAAAATGGAAAGCAATATTGCAGTGAACCAGCTTGCCAGTGTCCACATTCAGAATGCAAACCACAGAAACGATGGCTTGGAATATAGGATCAATGTCTGGGAATAAATTTTTGTTGTACAATGTCTTATCTCTATGATGGCAATATAATATGGAGGAACCAAGAGGGTAGTTGTTCTTCTACCATGATCCAAATTCATTACATGTTTAAATCAGGCATTCTTTTAGAAGAGAAGATTGTTATATTGTTACATAAGGGGAAAAGCTATAACAAAATTGTAATTCTGTGCTCAGTGGAGTACTCTAATTTGAACATATTTGTGTGTTTGCTTTATAGTTAGATATACCTGAATCCTCCTGGCAATAAACAATTGGGAGTAATCTGCAGAAGCTTATTAATTAACTCATAAAGCATGGCTAAAGCCCAACTGTGTGCTCAGTTTGTACATGGATAATAACAGCTACCCTTTATTAAGCACCCCCCAATCCTCTCCTTGGTACTTCCATACCAAATTCTATGCACTTCCCTCATTGCTCTCTTCATCTCATTTTATGGTCATTTTATATTTAGAAAAAGAAAAAGTTGTAAAAAGTTAGCTATTATTGCCTGCCTTTGCAATCTACTCAATATGAATCCCTAATATACAATAGTTTTTAACCTACAAAAGATAACTTGATATTATTCAACTTACAAGACCAGTTGGTTTTGCAATTCAAATAACAAGGACTGCAGTAACTACTGTATATGCATTATTTCATTTAATTGTAATTTAATACCTCCTAGTAGGTAATTAACATCCTACTCAATTTTACAAAAAATGAACTGGAGGAAAAAGTGAACTTGAGACATGGCTAGTTTAGGTAATTTGTCATGGTCATGTAGCTGTATCTCTGTTTTACTTTTTCAAAAAAATTTGTGGTATCCTTGATTTACAATGTTGTGTTAATTTCTGCTGTAGAGCAAAGTGATTCAGTTACAAATATATATTTCCTGAATATTCTACTAAGTGTTTAAAGTGGGATGCAAACACATATCTGTCTAACTGAGGGTCTGAGTTATACATATTAGAATAAGTTCTCCCTGCTTTAAGGTTTCAAACAGCTGGATGAGATAGGTAGTATGTTTCTCATTTTACACAACCTGATGTGAGTGACTTAGAGCAGTAGCATGGTTGTCTCTGTTCATGGAGAGCTAACAGAGAATCCAAATTTGAATCCAGGTTTTGATGATTCCAAATCCTATACTCTCTGAACTGTATGACTCTACCTTTCCCCTTGACACTATTCCATGCTGAGTAAATTCTCTTATACTACTTAGGCATTTCAGAGTACTATAATACTCTGAAATCACAGAGTATTATAATATAGCACTTTCCAAAGTACATTTCACATAACCCTAAGATTAAAGGAAAGGTCAAATATTGCCTATTTTGGCCTTTCTTGAAAACTCACAAGGCCTGCTGGGCTTAATGCTCTGAGAAGTCCTGTAGTGAAATAAAACAAAAGTCTTTGTAACTCATTTGACTGTATGATATACAAACTTTTTTTCTATGGACATCCTTAGGAACATTGGAATTAGTGCTCTGGGTGACACCACTTGGGAAAACTCTGCTGCAGACTCTACTCTGATCCCCTAGACGGGCTTCAGAGGCCTGATGCTAATTGCTAGTAATCAAATAGCCTTTGGAGGAAGGGGAGAGTTCACTCAAAGTCCTGTGAATACCTCAGTATTCTAGGATTATACTAGGGATCATTCACCTCGTGGAAAATAGGGCCCCAGGAATCACTGCTACCAGGACTGCCTGGGCTCTGAGGCCTTCTGTCTTCACAGACTGTGGGTATGATTCTTCTTGTTGTTCAGTCACTTCAGTTCAGTTCAGTCGCTCAGTCATGTCCGACTCTTTGCGACCCCATGAATCGCAGCATGCCAGGCCTCCCTGTCCATCACCAATTCCTGGAGTTTACTCAAACTCATGTCCATCGAGTCGGTGATGCCCATCCAGCCATCTCATCCTCTGTTATCCCCTTCTCCTCCTGCCCTTAATCCTTCCCAGCATCAGGGTCTTTTTCAATGAGTCAACTCTTTCCATGAGGTGGCCAAAGTATTGGAGTTTCAGCTTTAGCATCAGTTCTTCCAATGAACACCCAGGACTGATCTCCTTTAGGATGGACTGGTTGGATCTCCTTGCAGTCCAAGGGTCTCTCAAGAGTCTTCTCCAATACCACAGTTCAAAAGCATCAATTTTTTGGCGCTCAGCTTTCTTCACAGTCTAACTCTTTCAGTCACTTAGTCATGTCCAATTCTTTGCAACCCCATGAACTGTAGCCCGCCAACTCCTCTGTCCATGGGATTCTCCAGGCAAGAATACTGGAGTGGGTTGCCATTTTCTTCTCCAGAGGATCTTTCCAACCCAGGGATCAAATCCATGTCTCCTGCCTTGCAGGTAGATTCTTTACCCTTGGGACACCAGGGGAGCCCCTGCGTATGATAAGCCTACTCTAAGCAAAAGAGTTTTGTAGTTGAAAGAAATTGGTGATTTAGATTTAATAGATACATATTGACTTGGACATCTATAGTATGTGAGACATTTTCATAACATGTATGTTACTTATCAGTTGGGGCTCTTTTGTTTACAAATGATAGAAATCCAGATGAAATTGGTTTATGCAAAAAACCACACACACGTGTGTGTGTATGTTGAGGGTAGGAGGATTCATCTGCTCATATAACTGAGAATCAAGGGATATTCTAAACTTCAGGATCAGTTTAATTCAGATGTTCAGACTTTGTCCCCAGACTGTCTCTATCTTCTGCTTCATCTTTCTTTTGTGTGTTTTATTCTCAGAAATGTTCTTGTCAAGTGGTGGGAAGCTCTAAACTTACATTCTACAAGCAGAGCAATGCCCGTGCAAATAGAGCTTTTCTGGATTTTGTTTGAGGTACATCACATACAATCCTTGAACCAGTTAATCACTGTGACTCTTCTTTTCAAACTACAATCCTCTGTAGTTTTGTATATAAGCCAATGAGACATAGGAGACACAATGAGACACAGGAGAAGTAGTTCCCCAAATGAAACCTAAGTGCTACTTCCATATAATAAAGAATGGTCGCTTGATAGGCTAACATCCATGCACCCACATGCAACACATTACTCCTCATGTCTAAAGAGCTCTCACTGAAGATCAGCTCTCACTAACATCAAATTACATTGCCTTATTTTGTTTTCTAGCTAAGCACCACAATACTTATGAATTCCGTGCCAAAGTCACCTTCATTGGCTCTGGCTATCTAAAAGTATATTAGTACCTATTGATTAATACAAATAGAATGTAAGATACATATATGTTGTACTTTTAAATGCCTTGACTCTGAAATTTTTGATAATATTTTTCTTATGGCATGTAAGATAGACTACTTAATGTGTAACCATTATCATTTAAGAGATATACTTACTTTTTGAAGTATTATTAAATGTGGGCTGGTGTTAACATTAAATATAATGATAAAATTTTCATTTCTAGGTGTCCATCTAATAATTATTATAGAATTATATTACTTAGTGCTATTTGACAGGCTGCAATCATCCTGTTTTATTTGAGTAAAAAAAAAATAGTACTTGGCATTAATATTATAATCTGATGTACTTTTTTCCCTGCCTCAACTACCCCCTCTCATTCCAGAAAGTAATTAGCTCATCCAGACATTGATGGACCAGACTTGTTGGGTTGTCTGGTTTTTGCCATTATTCTCAGCAGACTCCAGATAATTCTAATTTACTTATCTCTAGTGGAAAAATACTAAAAAGCACCATGCTGAGGCTAAAGGGAGACTGCTGGAAGGAGGATGAGCAGAGGTCTGCCCCCTTGCTCCTAAAATCTGCGAATACCTGTCAAGCATTGGAAACCCCTTTTCTTTTATCTATACCTTAATGTTTTTTATAGTGTTTGCACAATATAGTGACCTTTCTCATTTATGAAAAGTAAATAGGTCACTTTGAATTTCATGTTTTTGAGCATTCAAAATTATACCTTTAGCACCATAAACATTCTAAACGTGGGTTTGTTCATTCAGCTCCCTCCAAATGAGGGATAATTAAGTTATTTGGATTTTCATGCCATGTTGTTTTAGAGAGCCACATTCTTTGGGTATTTGGATGAAGAGCATAAACCTTGTCAATCAAAGGACTGAAAAAGTATCAACTAACCCTCACTCTTACCTTAACCATAGAAGATTTGTTTTTACATAAAAGCACAATATTATTGAGAAAAAAACAACTATTGCTCAGATGGATCCTTGAGCAAATCACTTTTCCTCTTTAAATCATATTTCCTCAGCTGTAAAAATGAAATCGCAGTGGCCATCTCACAGGATTTTTGTGAAGACTCACCTGTTCACATAACTGCATATGTTGTCATAAATATTATATTGCGGATGATTTTATTCTCAGTCCAGTTTGGCTTTTGGTTATATGTCAGCACAAATTTAGGGGAAATGAAGCCAGGCCTCCACACTGGCATCAAGCAAGTGTGCAAGGAAACATGGTCATCTGATACCAGATGTATAGCCAAGAATTCCTTCAGTCCCACTTAGGCCCTGTGAAACCACAGTATCTGCAGAGACCTGTATTACAGAATCAGAGGCCAGAAGCCTTTGCCTAAAGATAGATTTTTCCCCTTGGGCACATGATATTTTTAATGAAAGTTTTATTTAAAATGCTAGTGTAAAGATAATGATGATAATATTAAAGCAAGCAATAGCAGTTACCATTTATTAAGCAATTATTCTATGCCTGGCATGGTTTTAAGCTCTTTACATATGTTTTCTGATTTACTATTTAGAAAATCATGATGTAAGCAGAATTATTCCCACTGTACAGAGTAAAGAGTAAACTTGTTTGGGGCTTCCCAGGTGGTGCTAGTGCTAAAGAACCCACCTGCCAGTGCAGGAGACGAAAGGGATGAGGGTTCGATCCCTGAGTTGGGAACATCCCCTGGAGGAGGGCATGGGAACCCACTCCAGTGTTCTTGCCTGAAGAATCCGCATGGCCAGAGAAGCCTGGCAGCCTATAGTCCATAGGGTCTCAAAAAGTTGGACACAACTGAAGTGGCTTAGCACACACGCAAACACAAACTCAAGTTTAGGTAAGTTAAGTAATTTAAGGATATATAGCTCATACGTGATGAAATTTGGATTCAGTCTTGAATATGTTGACCTTGAATCCCAGTTAGCACAATTAGCAGAGTTTGGAAGATACCATTTACTAAGCCAAGATTGTAGGTTATTGGTCTTCCTCACAAATTTACATGCATATTTATCAGCGAAACTTTTTCCCCCTCATGATGTGATTTGGTTTTTCAGAAAAAGTTTTCCAGAACTCAAACAGCAGTGTCAGCAGTACCTTCTGCTGATTTCTCTGTTGCTTTGAAGACCACAGGAATTTAAAGTCATGGAGAAGACTAATCTCCAAAATCTTTCTATGACCATCTTCAAAGTTCTGATTTTGCTTGTTTCCATAAATGTAACGATGCAGTTAATTCAGTTAAGCCCTGATTGGTTGGGTACTATGTTCAAGGTACTGTAAAATAATGACAATAATTCTAACGAGCTAACTTTGGTGAACAACTTTCTACACACTGACTAAATTGATCAACTGTTTAAAACAAAGATCTGTCATTGTAAAAGACCCTTGCAAAGGTTTGGACTTTTTTCCAGCTTAAAATAGAGTATCTGTTGCATGTTCCTAGAATTTTGAAACAATAGCCTTGTCCAACTTGGCAGCTAGTTTTCCTAACTAGCCTATAAGTTCATGTTTACCTTAAAGGACCTAAATCTATGTGAGTAAGAAAGTAATTTGAAATGAAAAAATTGTGCTCATATTTAAGTGTTTATTTAACCATTTTGTAGTGCATACAAAATATATAACTGTTGTCTAGTTTTACAATATTCTTAAAAGAGGGTGGGTGCCTGAACCAAATATTTAGCAGCAGGAATTATAAAATCATAAGGCGATTAAGTTAGCTAGTCGCAGAATTCCAATATTGCTTTTTAAATGACTTCAGGATATAGGAGGTACTAAGGTTATTATCTGTTATCAGGAATACAGTGGAATTGTACAACTGGATAATAACCAAACAAACTGACACAATGTAAAATTACATTATCAGTGTGTTAAAACAAAATTGCGCCCTAAAGGAGTCCACATGCCAGCTCAGAGCTGCAGTGTAATTATGCTTAACTCTGATAATTAAAATACAGCGGAGATCAACAGAATCATTTTCATTAAGAAAATTATTAATGATGGTGGTATAACAGTAATTGATTGCAGAGCACCACAGGATAACGCGATGCCGAAAACCCAACATGTTTCATGAACATCTGAGGCTTTTTCTGGTTATGTTCTCTAAGAATGAGAAATGTTTGGAGGAGTAAGCAATTTATTATGCCTGTTCTAGAAATCTGTGATTGTTAAAAATGGTTGCTTTAGAAAACCATCGTTTTGATTCAAATTGTCATTTCTGAGGGGTTCTTAAGGTCAAGGCAAGTGACCCCACCAGTGAGTGTGTTATTTACAATGGAGCTGTCTGTTGCAAATTGTGGAATGACAGCAACTTCAGCAAATATCGGGCCTTCTGCCATTTCCATTTTTTACTATGCATTTACTGTTTTTACAATTATGTTAGTGATTTACTGATGTTATTTCAGTCTGAATCTGGTCGTACTGAATAGTTTATGTCCTGAGTTGTTATTAATGTGTGCTATTTGATATGAAAAAATACATTTGTTTTCATATCAACATCACTGTGAGTTTCCTTAATGAAATGTTGGTAAATAATCCTGCACGATAATACCATTAATTTTTTCCATGGGTTAGATGCATTCTCATATGTTGGAGAAAAAAATATCCTAAACCATCCTGATCCACTCATGAATGAAGCTTCTGTCTCTTAGGGGTAAAAACCCAGGTAGGATGTTGGCAAATGATAAGAACTAAGAATATATCAGTTTCATAAGTATAAAAATGAAAAATGAAGAGTGGGGTCTTTTGAGAGGTGACTCACTATCATTCAAGAATGTTAGCTTGTCATTCAAAGTGATGCTAATCTTGAAAGCTACCCCCAAAAGTATCTTTGTCAGCTAAAATGAGGGACAACTCTTTAGGGAATGTTTTCAGAGTAAGATATTGTGAATAATTCTTAAAACAGTGCATTACATAAAAAAAATTATTATATTATAATTTCAACTAAAAAAGGAAAATATAAGGTTTTGTGCCTAGTATGATTATAATTATATTTAAATATATATATTTACAGTGAAACACACAGAAAGAAATAGCTTGAAACTATAAAAGTATTTCTGTAAAGGTGATATGGTTTGGTAAAAATTTTTTGTATTCCTATTTTATAGTTTTCTTCACTTTATTTTTCTTATATAATTCAAGAAAAATATTTGCAAATGAAAATCACTTTTTGTTTTAACTACATTCCTGCTCTTCTTTTTATACAATCCAAACTAAAAGAACAAAAATCTTTGCCTTACCCATGAAATCCCTCATCCCTGGAAATTAAATTATTTTCTAGTGATACATATTTTTCTTTAGTGTCTCTATAAATGTCCTGGCACTTTTTATTTCATAAGATAATTTTTGCAAATAAAAGTAATTGAGCACATGCTCTGCACAAGATACAGCCCAGGTGTCATGAGGGGTACAGAGGAACATGAAACACACCCCTGGGTTAAGGAGTTTATTGAAAGAGCTTAATTAGTGGAAGTTGCATAATACTGAGTTCTGTCTTACATGGTCAAGGCAAAGTTGATAGAGGATGGGAAATTTTGGTTGGATATTGAAAGTTGAATACATATTTGAGAAAAGGGGAAGGCATTTGGGGAGGTTGAAATTCTGTGTCTAAAAGTTTACAGGCCATGGTTCATACTGTCATGAAAGCATCAGTTTTTAGTCAGAACAGAGAATTTACAAATAAGACCAGTGAGAGGCAAGCCTGCAAATGTTTCTGAGGGTCCTGTTGTATCTTCAGTTGAGTGCTCAGTCTGAAGACCTCATCATGGAGGTGGTAGAGAGCTACTGAAAGTTCTGAGGCACATGTGATCACACTGGCATTTTAGTAAAGATTATTGATTATCGTGTCAAAGGTGAAGCTCAGATCCATCCATTAATAAAAAACAAGACTTTAGCTGTCAAGAAAAGAATGTTGGTAGCTACATCCTTCTAGAAGATAAGATAAATCTTCTGCTTTTCTCCACTCATTACCTGACTCCAACAGTTTTTCAATACCAAATAAACCTCTGATGCTCTTACCTCTTCACCAGCATTGTCCTGCCCAGCAGCCCCTGTCCTTACTTCCAGAAGACCTGGCTTGGATTCCATGAGTCCATCATTCTAATTACTTTCTTGTACCCCCTCTGGCTTTTGCTGCCCTGAATACCCTTTTCCTAATCAATCAATCTCTCCACCTTCCCCTCACTTAATCCAAGCAGCAGAAGTTAGGGGAAGTAGTATTTATAAAGTATGCCTGGTCCACAAAGAGTGCTATATAAGGTGTGGTCAGAATGAACCAAAGAAACCATCACCACCACTAACAACAACAAAGCTAGAACAACAGAAACCAGTGCTGACCGCTAGTTTACATTTGACCAGCAAGTGAATGTGAACCCTCAGAGTAAGTAGCCTGTCTACTCAGATCTTCTTTCCAAATTCATCTTCAGAGTGACTGTGTTAGACTTCTGTCTCCCAAAATATATTCCATCCCCTGATAAATAATGACCTTGCTCCTTGTTTCCCAGATAAAATGGAAAAGTGAAAAAAAAACAAAACACATATAATCCTCCAAGGAATAGCTTCCTTTTGCAGAGTCTGATTACAAGAATCAATATGGCCCAAGAGACCAAGTCTGACCCACCACCCGTTTTTGTATAGAAAGTTTTATTGGAATACAGCTACCATGATTGTTTGTATATTTTGTCTGTAGCTACTTTCACACCATAACATCCGAGTTGAGTAATTCTGGTAGAGACCATTTAGCCTGCAAAACCTAAAGCGTTCACTGTTTGGCCCTTTATAGAAAAAGCGTGGCAACACCTGAGCCAAGGCCACAAGGTTACTACCTTGGCCTAAAAGACCCTACATGGTCTGTCCTGGACACTTCTTTGGGTTTATTTACTGCTACTCTCCACCTGTCCTGTTCCAGTGGCTCGGGCCCTTGCTTTTGTTTGAAAATATGAAGAATGCCTCTGCCTCAGGGCCTTGGCACTGTGCCCTGCTATGCCCCCACATTGGTCCCTTTCTTGCCTCATTAGAAACTCTCTCCAAATAGTGCCTTCCCCGAGGTGTGCCTAACTACTCGGTCTCTATTTCTCTCATTTTTCTCCACATTATTAGGCAGTTTAGGCTGCTATAACCAAATACCATAGGCTGGTAGCTTAAGAAGCTTCTCTCTCACGGTTCTGGAGGGTGGGAAGTTCAAGATCAAGGAGCAGGCAGATTCGGTGTCTGGTGAGGACCCATCTTCCTGGTTTAAAGATGGCCGCCTTCTTGTATCCGCATATGGTTGTGTGGCCGGGAGGCAGAGAGAGAGCCAGCTTCCTCCCTCGTGTCTCATGAGGGCATCGGTACCCTGAGGTCTCCACCTTAATGGTCTAATTACCTCCCAAAGGCTTCACCTCTTGTACTGTCACATAGGGTTTCAACATTAAAGTTTAGAGTTGGGGACACATTCAGTCCATAATATCTTTCTCATTTATCTTCATATTTGACATTTTAGAATTTCTTTTAAAAATTTGGTGTCATCCTATCCCTAGAATGCGAGTTCTTTAAGGACAGTAATTTTGTCTGTTTTTTTTGGCCATCTATGATACATGGTAGGTGCTCACTAAATATTTATGAAGAAGTTAATCGATAAAATGAATGACTTACAGATTTTTAAAACATGGAAATTAATATAAATTATTTTTAATAATGTTCTCCCAATCAGATAATCTGACTGTTGAACTTTCTGAGATGTGCTCAAACTTTATTCCTTAACTTCCTTAACTATTGAATTTTAACTCTCATATTTATAATGTACAGAGTCTTTCCCTGACTGGAACCTTTTTTCAGCACCTTGCTGTTTTTAGTATGGATATTCTTTCCTTTATCTCTGAAAATAGGAGGCAGAGGATGATTAGGGAATTGTATGTTGTGTGCGTTGTTTCTTACTTTTTCCACCTATATTTGCCCCTGTATTTAGTGTTGAAGCTTTCCTCAAGAGGCTGGAGATCCATGCATATCTACTTTATCATTTAAGAATGGGGCACTAAGGGCTGAATGCAACAGCAGCCTGAGAAGGCAGAGCTTGTCAACTGGTAGCTTTTTTGTGGGTCATAGGATGGCAACCTAGCCATGGTAATGATGTCTCCCAATGCGGTGTATGTAATTTTTTTTATCTTAGCACGATTAGCTTCTTTAGAGAATGCCGGTCTCAGAGAATGTGGGTTTTGTCTCTGAGATAGATGAGCCTCATAGCCAGCAATCTGAGGACTTTGTGGGCAGTACAGTACAGTACTAAATAGCTGATTGGGTTAGTTGGGTACCTAGGCTAACTTTGTTGGTCTTACAAACAAACTGGACTTACAAATGCACTCTTGGAATGAAATCCACTTGTATATAGGGGACTTACTGTATAGCACAGCTGTGAAGGATAAGTGAGAAATGAAACTGTAAGGAGATGGGTAGTTAAAAAATTTAGATGAGATAAGCTTCAAGAAACACAGAAATGAGAAGAAAGAAAACTACAGAATGACAATATTTAGTGGCTTGCTTTTGTTTGAAAATACGAAGAATGCCTCTGCCTCGGGGCCTGGGCACTGTGCCCTGCTATGCCCCCACATTGGTCCCTCTCTTGCCTCATTAGAAACTCTCTCCAAATAGTGCCTTCCCCGAGGTGTACCTAACTACTCGTTCTCTATTTCTCTCATTTTTCTCCACATTATTAGGCAGTTTAGGCTGCTATAACCAAATACCATAGGCTGGTAGCTTAACAGGGTGGTGTTAAGACCAGGTGGTGCTTTGGGAAAGTCCTACCTCATTTTTGAGAATGTAGGTGTTCCCTCAATCTTCTAACTCAGGTGACACTGTGATATAACCCTTGGCTGAGTATATTTCTCTGTCTCTAAAGCCTCTATTCCAGTTCTTCATAGACTAAGCCTCCATTCCCTAGCAGAGTAGGAAAGGAATGTCACTTAGCTCTGCAGGAATCCCTGAGCAATTGTAACTAACAGCTTCTTACTGGGAAAGCCAGTCCTGTACATTTTAGCTCTACTGCTCACCCTATCTTTCAAGGTGCCAGGTGTCTTTACTTTCTGATCTTTTCCAGGATTCTGCAGAATCAATCCGCTTGCTATATGTTGGCCAGCTGCTCTTCAAATACTTGGATTTCAGCTTTCTGTGCTCTGGTGTGTCATCTATCACTCCATCAACTTGCTAGCTTCCAAGATGTTGTTGACTTCTGTTGCCAACTCTGCCCCATCTCTTTGCCCTTATCATCTTTTTTCTTCTCCACTGTCATGTTAGTGAAAGGGAGAAGAAATAAATGCATGCAATCAATTCATCATATTTAACGGGAAGCCCTCTATGCTTGCTTTCTTAGGTAAGCTTCTGCAAAGTTTTTTTTTTTTTTTTTTCATGCATTCTTTTAACTCTCTAAATTGCAGCATCTTCTGTCTTATTCCGTTTCTGCCTTCATCATTCCATTGAAGTGACTTTGTCAGAGGTCTCCTGTGGTTTACTTGTGTCAGCTTTTCACTCCACGAGGCTTGCTCTGATTTATCCCTTTCCACACACAGGGCCAGGTTTTTCCATCACTGTCCAGCCACTAAATATTGTCATTCTGTAGTTTTCTTTCTTCTCATTTCTGTGTTTCTTGAAGCTTATCTCATCTAAATTTTTTAACTACCCATCTCCTTACAGTTTCATTTCTCACTTATCCTTCACAGCTGTGCTATACAGTAAGTCCCCTATATACAAGTGGATTTCATTCCAAGAGTGCATTTGTAAGTCCAGTTTGTTTGTAAGACCAACAAAGTTAGCCTAGGTACCCAACTAATCCAATCAGCAGTAAGTCCCCTATATACAAGTGGATTTCATTCCAAGAGTGCATTTGTAAGTCCAGTTTGTTTGTAAGACCAACAAAGTTAGCCTAGGTACCCAACTAACCCAATCAGCTATTTAGTACTGTACTGTAATAGGTATATAATACTTTTCATACAAACAATATGTACATAAAAATCAAACACCAAAAATGAAGAAAACATTTTTAATGTTACAGTCCAGTGCCTTGAGAAGTCCAGTAGTACAGTACCACAGCTAGTATGGAGGGGCTGACATGCACGTTCACATCTTTGAAAGTTCACAACTTGAAGGTTCATGTGTAAGGGGCTTGCTGTACTCCAAGTAGTCTCAGTTATTTAAAATTCCTCAGCTATTCCTTACTTGCTCACATCTGCCTTATATATCATATTTCCCTTGCTTAATAACCTTCCCAACATCTTTGTCTAGGAAGGAGATAGCATTGAAGACTTAACAGGTATCATTGCTCCTGAAAAGCCTTCCATGCCCTTCCCAGGAGGGGGCTCCACCCCAGCGTGGGCACTGTCCCAGGTTGGTTGTGAACACCTCGGGTGCAATGATGTCATTTCTCACTTCTACTCCACAGATAATTCATAGAATATACTCGCTGAATTTTGAATTGCTTTTAATGGGTATTAAGATGCATCCCTCAATGTAGTAAACTCTAGTAGGACTTGCTTTATTTTCAGAAATTACTAGTGTGAAAAATCATTTGAAAACTGATACTCAGAATGCTTTTCTCTCCATATGTAGGAAAGTACTCCATGTCTTAGCAAGATTTTTGTAATGCTAGAAAATCTAATATAGGGGTATTTCTTTGGAATGCCCTGGGTAAACAAAGCATACATTGTGCTACATCAGTTAGAATGAAGGTGTATAAAAGAATGTGGAAAAATTAGAATCTATATACATGCAAAAGATGCTGTCAAACCTTAAGGTTTTATTTGATATCTTTGCATAGCAGCCATGCGAATTCCTTGCCTCACCGTTATTGCACAGTTCTTCCCTGGGTGACTGAACACACACACACACACACACACACACACACACACAGCACTTGACTTTCTCTCAACAAGCAGTAACTGCATCTGCTGTTCCCACCTATCACTGGGGGAAAGTCAGCCAGACCTCAAGTCTTTGCTCTGAGACCTAAAATTGGAGACTTTTCATTTCCCTTGGTGTATAAGTCAACCCCATCTTTGAAGGCTATTTTTAAACTAAAAGGTCACCTGATATGCCATGACATACAGTAGTACTTCAGAGAAGATATATTCTCATTAGTCTTTCTTAGATCTGTGAAGACTGTCAGATGACAGTGGGGTCAACCAAGATAGTATATCGTGGTGTTGCAAGCAAGAATATCCCAACCAGGAGAATGGATCCGAAATGCACACATTTAAGTATGAGCAGATAAGATTTTTCTGTCTATTTATATAGTTTTATCTACCGCCCATTGAAATTCAATACGAATAAATTACTTTAAGCCAGTTTTTCCTTTAGAAATCTAGTATTTATCATCACTGTCTGGTCTCCCTTGTCAGTAAAGATTTTCAAGAATGATGGCCCTCCAGTTCAGTACCCTTTACTTTGTGCATTCTTTCAAGAACTGGTTAAGTCTCAGAGGCTTATTAGGAAAACTTAAGATTTTCAGGATACTTATCAAATATTTCTAGTAAGGAATTTAATGTTTTATAATTTATTTGATGAAATAAGTAATATAAGATATTCCTGCTCTCTGGGCCCCCAAAAGATACAAAATTTATCCATTAACTAGTAAATAATAATTTGGAGTCTCTTAATATCAAAACTAGTTTCGTAATGCATATAAAATCTTAAATGTCTTAAGTATAATCTCAGCTATCTTTCTGTACTCTGAGTATAGGTTTCTAGATTAAAGTGAGTGTAGGAAGCAAAAAAATAAAAAACAGTCCTATGGAGGACATTTAAGTCAAACAGTAGTTTAGTTTAGAGATCTTGCTTCATAGTTTTGCATTTTGACTAGAGATAGAGATAAGAAGGATAGCTTTCTACCAGTGAAATGAAGTAAAAAGAAAATGTGCATGAGAAAATGGACAAGTTACTTTTCATCTTATCCTTGGCTTTACATATACCATTGTAATTAGCTATCTCAAAGGACATTAATATGATCATCTTTGCACACATGTGAAAATGAAGGGAGATTATAAAATGCATGCCACTTGGGGATTCTTCAGTTCATTGAAATATTGGTCAAGTACCCACTATATTCCAGCTAGGGAATCTGTTAATTTTTTGCTATATGTTCAAGTTGTGTTTTACCTTGGTATGACACTTTCATATATCTAAGTTTTCCCTTTTTTAAAAGTTTGGCTAATGTCATGTTTATTAAAAGTGGTTTGCCAGCCAGCAGTATGGCATGGGCCTGTTAGAAACACTAAACCTCAGATCCCATTCAGACCTACTGAATCCAAATCTCCCCTGGTGGCTCAGACAATAAAGAAGCCACCTGCAACTCAGGAGACCCAGGTCAGGAAGAGCCCCTGGAGAAGGGACTGGCAATCCACTCCAGTATTCTTGCATGGAAAATCTCATGGACAGAGGAGCCTGGTGGGCTTACCATGTATAGGGTCTCAATGAGTCAGACACGACTTAGCAACTAAACCACTAAACCATCACCAGTGATCTGTGTGCACATTTAAGTTTGAAAAGCCAAGATCTAGTGATTACTGGTGTGTCTTTAACAGAAGAGTACCAGTAGGGATGGAAACAGTTAACCTTGCAAGATAGTAGCATAATAACTTTCAGAGACTTGTGAATTCATTTGCAAGTAACAAACACTATTGTAGAGCATGAGAATATCATAAAGGGAAAATAAGAACGTTGAAAAGTTCTTCCTGTTTTGTCTTTAAATATACAACAGCTTGAGTGCTATCTTTCTTGGCACTCCCCCTCATTCCCACAAATGGGATTATAGCAAAGAAAAGAAAATGCTGCTGTACTCTATTTAATGGGAACATTTATTGCTGTTTTTCCTCTTCTCTCCAACACCTCTTAATTTATATTAGGCATTAAATTGTAATGCTGTTTCTTTCCATGGCGAAAGTGTCCCCGTGTGTGTGCCTTTAAATCAATTCATTGTTATTTGCAAAACAAAATCCTAAATAAGTACTTAGGGGAAACGCAGGCCCCCTGACCCTTGGAACTCTCTGGAGGCTCTCCTCTGTCATCCTTCCTGCTCAGCAAAAGGGGAAAAAAAGAGAAGGAAAAAAACAAATTTGCTGAGCCACACATTTCAAGTTGTCGACAACCCCATCCATGAGAAAACAGAAGAAAATATATATGCTCTCTGTCCTGTCAAAAGGCTTTCGCCTTATCTTGAGAGACTGTCAGAGCAGGAACATCAGTGAATGGACAGGAGTCTATTAAATTAATAAGCTGCTGGATGGTGTCTGGGGAGTTATGATGCTCCATAAATCCAGTTTGATCATGGTGGACAAGGTTTAAATCTGCAGACTTCTAATACACATCCAGTTCTTGGATTGGATTTGAAGTTTTGTGCCGGAGACACAGAGATAGTCCTGCAGCATGTGAATTAAGATTTATCTCCCCCCCACCCCCCATCCTTCTTTTTTTTTTTTCCCTTATGCTACTTACAGAAATGAAAGCACCTTAGGGATCCTAGCAAATGTTACGGCTGGAAATGAAAGAACTGTTGTCAAGGTGAAACCGTGACCTAGAAGCCTAAAATCAAACCTTGGTCATTCTATTCAAGCAGCCCCATCAGAACTGAGTGTAAAAGGTCTGTGTGGAAGGCAAGATGCCTGAACTTATCTATAACCTATTTTATAGTGATGCCTGTCAAATTCTACTCGTCTGTATTTATGACAGAAAGAAAACTAATGGTGTCAGATCTGCCCTATAGTAATAAAAAAATCAGGAAATATTTTCTTCACCCCATTAAATAAAGTCCTCCAATATAGCCTTTACTGTGATATAGGTTTATTTGAGTTTTCAGCTTCCAAGCATTTTAAGCTAAGAATTCTCTTATTAGTCAAACAATTTACCAAATAAACTATTAACTTTATGTTGAGAACAACTTATTTACATATTACTGGTAAATAAAATTCCTGGAATAAAAAATAAAATTTCTTCAAAATCATAAAATTGTCCCTGTTGAGGAGGTTTATTACAGTTTATGATTTTCAAACCACTGGGAAATTGTTAATTACATGTTTGTCTCATCGACTTATAATTACTGTATAAATTTAGACCTTTTTTCATACCTTGGAACAGATTTATGTTAGAAAAATCCAGAATGGCAGACAATACCTTGTTATAACCAATGTAATATGTCCATTTCAACATATATAAGTCAGCATTTGAATACTTTCTCATAGGAGCATCCAATTAACACAACTCTACTATAACATCATGCTAAATAAATCATTACAAAGTAAGGGAGTGTCTTCAAGAGAGTGGAGTCCATCTCCACTCAGCACTCACTGTGTACAAAGCCCAGTCCTGAGTATCGGATCATTAAATACTGACAAATAAACCATGAGAGCAACAGGATTATCCTCAGTTTTTTAATAGTCCCCAAGGATTTCCTGGTCGCTCAGACAGTAAAGAATCCTCATACAAGGCAGGAGGCCCAGGTTCGATCCCCAGGTGAGGAAGATCCCCTGGAGAAGCGAATGGCTACCCACTCTAGTATTCTTGCCTGGAGAATTTCATCGACAGAGGAGCCTGGACATGACTGAGCAACTTTCACTTTTATTCACTTAGAGCTTAAATAACTTTCCCAAATCACAAAGCTAACAAGTGACACAGCTTAAGTTGAAATCACCTCTGCCTTTCATTCATTTATGCATTTGGCAAGTTTTTATTGAGGGCCTACTATGCCTGGCAATTTTCTAGGCACTGGAGTAAAGAAAGCACGCAATATTCCCTGCACTGGTGAGCTGGGGCATTTCTGTTAGGGAGTGAAAGTCACCACTTAACTGACTCAGAGGTCTGGGTTTTTCACACCCACACATACACACGCACCCCTTCCTCCATGACCTAGAACCAACCAAGAGGAGAAACATGAGAGTGCATAGGTGAATCTGTTTGGGTTCCTGAAAGTATCTGCTCTGTATTTTCCATATCGGCCTCTGAAAATTACTGACTTTTTCCATGAAAAAATTGTGGAATTTTTTTCCTTCTTACTGACTAGTACATTTCTGAGCATTAACGTCCTGTTCTGTAACACCAATATACTGCCCAATAATAGTCAGAGATTAAATAGATACTTTAATAATTACCTCATCCAGTACAGTTGTAAATAAATCTCCTCTGTGTCACTCTCTCCTCCCACCACAAGAGTATTGTGTCCCTAGCCAGGAAATGCTCAAGAAAACAGATGAGTCCCACACTGTGCCCTGCAGGTCAGAAAATTCTGGCTTTGTGGGACAGATAGGAGGGGTAAGTCTGCAAGGCCACAACTCTTAATGGGAACTCCCTGCTTCTGGTTTTTCAAGTACAATCCTGGAGACTGTGTCAACAGAAGAATCTCAGCTGTTCTCAAAAGCAGGAAGGAGACCATAATGATGTTTGCTTCCATTTGAGATGCTAACAGGACTTGAGAAGAGAATATTGAAAAGTTTTTGAAGATTTTAATCTAGTAAACAGTCCATAAATCACATCTCCCTTAACATTTACTTGTATTTTGATTCCAGCTGTAAGTCCTAGGAACTTAGAGAGTTTGGGATCAATACCTGACTAATAGGAAGCACTCAAGAAAATATTTGTTGAATGAATAAGTGAATATTTGGATTCACTTTTCTCCCTTTCTTTTTGCTCTGGTTTCTTTGTCTAAAGTATAAAAAAAAATAGATTAAGTTGGGAAGCAATAAAAAAGATAACAATTTATATTAAAGGGTGAAATTAGCAGATCCCATTCTTCCTGTTAATGCTTTTCTATCTTTATGAGATTTTGTATTATACAGTTGCATCTTTGTTTTGCACCCTACTAAGGTGTAATCTGGAGAAGGCAATGGCAACCCACTCCAGTACTGCTGCTGCTGCTAAGTCACTTTAGTTGTGTCCGACTCTGTGCGACCCCACAGACGGCAGCCCACCAGGCTCCCCCGTCCCTGGGATTCTCCAGGCAAGAACACTGGAGTCGGTTGCCATTTCCATCTCCAATGCATGAAAGTGAAAAGTGAAAGTGAAGTCGCTCAGTCGTGTCCGACTCTTAGCGACCCCATGGACCACAGCCTACCAGGCTCCTCCAACCATGGGATTTTCCAGGCAAGAGTACTGGAGTGGGGTGCCATTGCCTTCTCCGCACTCCGGTACTCTTGCCTGGCAAATCCCATGGGGCCTGGTGGGCTGCCGTCTATGCGGCCGCACGAGTCGGACACGACTGAGCGACTTAGCAGCAGCAGCAGCAAGGTGTAGTCATGTCATGGTGTCATGGTGTGTGATCATGTTAAACACACAGAACTACATGGGAAGCACACCTGGTTCCACATCTAGCCTTATGCACAGAGATAAAACATTTGCAGTTAAGAGGCAAAAAAGAGAAACTAAAATTTGTGGAGCACTTACTTAAAAGCAAAAGTTACATACATAGTATAGCTACTCTGCAAGGGTTGCTATAAATATTGCAGGTGAAGCAACCAATGTTTTGGTCAAAGTTGTATAGCTATTGACAGATAGAGTCAGAATTTGGACCTTAAATTTGTCCACAGAGCAATATTGCCTGCAAATAAAATGATGTTCATTCCTATCCATGCATTTATTTTTAAATCATGTTAAAATGAGACATGCCTACCAAATTAATGAAACAGTTCAGCCCACACTGGCTTGACTGTAAACCAAAAAAATTTGTTTTGAGAAACACTGAAAGAGCAGGAGATAAATTACTGTATAAATACAAATATAAATAAAACATTTTCAGAAGAAAAATCTAGTTCAGTTATCTGTTTTTTAAGTTATTTTTGGCTTATAATGAAATGTGCAAATTTTATGTCTACAATAAAAATATACCCACCACCCTAGAAGATCTCCCATATTACAAAAGACAACTACCATTGATTACTCTTAGCAGATTAGTTTTGCCTGTTCTGAAATTTAATATGAATGGAGTTGTTCACATGAATCATATACTTTATGGCTTCCATGCTCAATGTAATGTTTTAAAGACTCATACAGGTCATATTGTGTATCAGTAGTTCGTTGCTACTAGAGTTTTTCAGACTCTCTTAATGAAAGTGGTTTTCTCCATTTGAGGATCCATTGCTACAGAGGTGAAGAGAACAACCCAAATATCCATCAGAAGGAAAATGGTTCCACAAATGGTGACAATGGAATCATACACATCTGCAACAATGGATTCCTCCAAAGAAGGAAACAGTTTTTATTAACAGAGTCTGCACACCTCTAGTACCTATGGCCTCAAATCAAGGGACGTTGAAACTAAAAGAGGTCAGTCAGAAAAAGAATGACAAGAGTCAGTGACCCTAAGGTTTTATTGGCCCCAATCAGTCTTTAGGAGTCAAAACGAATGACTTCACTAGATCTTCCTATACTTTCAGTTGTATCAGTCATCTTCTTGACTGCCTAACCAAAGTGATTCAAAGAGGAATGAAATTTAAAGATTTTCCAATGGCTTTGGTGTCTGAATACACATGGGCTTCTTCACTTTTCAGGTCTTTATTTCTCTTTGTCTTACTAATTGCCTTTCACAAAGCAACAGAGCTATCTTAAAAGCACTTTGAAATCCCTGGATGAAAACAGCCAAAGCCATAGAAAATATCAGTATTATTATATCAGTTAATAGGCAATTGAAGCTATGAAAGGAATAACCAGAAAGACAAATGAATGGCCAAGAGGTAAAACAATTACTTAAAGGAAAATAATGGGTAATAGTAACCAAGGTTCTGAGAACAGGAATAAAGCGTATATCAGGAGGAGATGGATCTTAAAGGAAAGTGGTACCCTTCAACTTAATTAGAGGACTGTGAAAATGGACACTACCAGACAGTATCAGATAGCTTTGCTGCTTTTTATGTGAATTAGCCAAAGCATTAAGAATAATCATGGAACATGCCTTGGTCTGTGTTTTTTTTTAAGAATATGCACCATTGCTGGAGAAATACATTTTTGAGAAACTTCTCTGAATATAAACTCCTCAGATTTTTCTTTCAAGAGCAAAAAAAAAAAAAAAAAAAATCCTGAGAAACAAGAAATCATGCAGTTAACAGCAATTGGCCAGTGTGCCCTAACCTTCAACTCTGAAAGTATGATGAACTAATGTGGTTGATCTGTTAGTTGAAACAAACGTTCAAAAATGTTGGAACGGAAGCGTATGAGACATGAGGGAGTGAATTGGTTCTCTGGCCAGCCAAAAAGTCCACTGATATTAGAGGATGGGCAATTCATTTAAAAACACAAGAATAAATAAGTGATTTTACTATAAAAGTAAGAGATGGCATAAGACAAACACTACTAGCTATTTATAACAGTTTCCTTTTTATTCTTACAAAGGGTTATATAGAAATGTTTTTGAAGATAAATTACAAATTATCTTTAAAACTCTAAAGAATAAAATAACTTAGATACAAAATTTGGATTCAGACCTTTACAGAAATACATACCAATACAATTATGTTTTTCATTCAGATAAATGATTTAAATATTTTGAGGATAAGAATGATAACTTCTTCGATTGCTTACAGAGTTAAAATTAAAGTATAATATAGGAATTTACCAAACCACCCTGTTCTTTGAAGAAAAACCAGGTTAAGGATAAATAAAAGCTGCTTGTATATTAAGATATTTTTTCTTAAAATTCTTCATGAGATAAGAGTTAAATAACTGCTAGCATATTCAGAAACATAGCTGCCTTGGAATGGAAAAAATGTCTTTTGTTTTAGCGTGATACTAACAGAGTTTGGAAAAGAAAGATAAACTCTTTCCTGAACTCTTTAGGTTGCTTTTCATATTAACTTTTCTTATGAATAATCAGCTAATCTTTGAAAACTTCCTTGTATTAAAAAAACCCTGGAAACTCTTAATCAAATATCTTGGCTAATTAAACTTAGAAGTCATTTTGGGATTACAGTGCTCAGGCTCCATTCTTTACAGTATGTTTTTTACGTGTTGTTTCTCATTTGTTGGATCCCTAGTAATATCCAGCTTTGTCTCTAGTATGTCCATAGGGAAAAACCTTTCTGGAATCCCGGCCAAAATCCACTACAGCTGCATTTCCATTTTAAGTACTAGAACTTACAACCTTGTAATGAGCCTCCAGAATAGGCAACACTTCCTCTTTCTGTACTAAAAAAAAAAAAAAAACAAAAAACTGCAGGCCATAGTTTATAATAGTGATGGAGAAGAATGAACCCCCATCCCCACCAATAAATTAAAGCAAGATGCTAAGGGCAAAATTAAGTATCATGCATGTGTTAGACAGTGATTTTAACAACAGAGTATGTCTAAGCATACATATACAAACACATATGTGTATAAATATGCCTGTATGCGTATATGCATATGTGCAGACAAGCATGCCCTTCTTCAGTAGCCACAGCTAAATTTGTTAATTGTGACAATGGAACTTCTGGTATCACCATGCCCCCTAGCTCCACGCTAAAGTACTGTTCTAGTTTTGAATAATCGAATGGTTATTGTGTGCCTTCTTAAAGCTTTAGGATCTCTTAATAAACTCTTAATAACACTATGTAAGACTTCAGATCATAGAATGCATCATATTGTGGGCATAAAATAAATGATAATTAACACAGAAAATAAAACAGTGCCTTAAAACAGCCAGTCCATTTTCCTCTAGCTACACCAGCAACTGGGCTGGATACTGTAAACGAAAGACTTTGGAGGGAAGAGGGCATTTTGCTTTGAATTGTCAAAATTTAAAAGCAGAGAAATGCCTCAAATATCAAAAAAAAAAAAAAAAAAACATGAAGTTGGCAATATAGTAGTATCTATACTCCTGGGGGAAAAAAGTTTTGTTCTAAATTTTGTAAACCTGTGGGAGTTGCTTAATAAACAAGTTTTGAAAACTCACTTAGGTGAACAAATTAAGAGGAGGATTGCCTCATGGCAACCCAGATTAGAAATAAAAATTGTGGAAGAGGACAAGAAACAAAAATAGAAGAGCATAGTTTATAGTTAACAGTTTTGAGGTTTGCAGGGATGTGCAATCATTTTCATAGTTTTGTTTTATGAAGAGACTAATTCTGAAGAGACAGACATATTCATTGGGCTTTTAAAATTTCTCTGAATATATGTCTGCGTGAAGTCCTCACCCTAGGGACTCATGTCTTTCTCATATGTATTCAGGGGAATATAATGTTCTCGGTAGAGGAAGAAATCTGTAAAATTCACCTGCCCAAAATAAAGGAATTATATTTTCAATTGTTTGACCACAGACCTCTGGAAGACTTTTAGCTTCGAGTGGTCTGTTGGCAGTGCCGTTTCAATAGAGGCTCCAGGGAAGTGCCAAGACCAGATTCACTTTTCCCCCCTTTTCTCTTTTAATCCCTATGGGGCTCTGTGAATTTTTTTTTTCATAGCTGGACTAAAGTTGTGTCAACGGGAGACTTGCTCCATAAAGACTGAAATGTTAAAGAAAGCTACCAGGAACAGCTTTGAGGCAAGGTTTCAAGCTTTGTCATCACGCTTGAAGAATTTTCTGTTTAATGTAATGTAATGCGGTATTCAATGGGGACACGTTTAATTGAGTTTTACACAACCCAGTTGGGAGTAGAGCTGCAAGGTAGGTGATGTCTAGGTTTTTAATCTTCCACTCCGGAGAGGCTTGTTGACGGAGAGGTTCTTTCTCTTTGCAAGAAAAAAAAAGGAAGCATGAGAAATGATACATCCGTGGATAAAACCAATTGGCAACCCCCAAAGGAATGAGGGCGATAAGGCGAATCCAGCACTTGTAAGAAATAAAAGAATCCAACTGTTCATTTAAATGAGAAACAACACCCGCACGATGGAGGAGGCAGGGAGGCTGGGTGCACGGATGGGGAGGAACCCAGACTGCCAAATAGAAGCGGTGAGACAGGAGGAAGGAATTCTCGCAGACAACCAGCAGCTTGTTAGGGGGATTATCAAGGAGATACTTGCTGATGTATATTTTTAAGGAAAATAAGAGGGAGAATGGGGCATTTTTACCTTGGGAACGATGAGTAAGTGACAGAAATGAGTGCAGAGGGAGCTGCTATTACACAAACAGCACTTAAATAAATCATTTCTTCCTAAAGTCCGAACCTAACCCCTGCATCAACGTGGGTAAAAATAGCACCGGACCCTGTCAAAAAAGACAAAATAATACCTTATACATCAGCTCCGAGGTATTAAACTTTCTTAGCTCAGACAGCCCCTTTTTCTCCTTCTTTAGCAGCTAAGCAGGCAAAAGCACAGAGCAGCCGCAGCATTCACAGATTGCATTTCTGTTTTGTCTCCATGACGCTAGGCCTAGTATGTAGCTCCATAGTTGGCCTGGGCAGAACCTTTTCCAAAAAATTTGCTTTAAATATTTATTACCAATTTTCTGGTCCCCAGCCGAGGAGGACTACTAGATAAAGGATTATCAACTAATATAACGAATGCATCCACTTAAAAGGGAATGTTAGTACTCTATCACTAATTTTTTTTTTCTGCTGAATCTTTTTGGACAATCCATTTTGACGCTGTCCCTAATGGTGGTGGCTTCTGTCTAATGTGCCTGTGAGCCCCATCCCAGTAGAAAGGAGTGTGCTATGATAACATGGATTCCTTTAAATCCCTGCACTCCACCTGCGGTGAGAGACAGCACTCTTAAGAATGTTCTGCTATCTTTCATCAGTGTCGTGGCATGCAGATAACTAACGCATTGTTGCCTGTCAGGATCCTTGCTAATTTAGAGCGGCTGACATGGTGCCTGGTATGCCACTCTTTGGAATATTATTGCCATGAGAAACCCTGCCTTTTCATCTTTTAAAATTAATTTGCTTTATTCAACATGTATTTCTGGCACTAGGCACTGGGAATAACGTAGAGAATCATTTCAGTACTGTTCTTGTCCTCATGGAGTTGACAATCTAGTGGGGAAAAATACAATAATTAGGCAATAAATATAATGTTTAAAGGTGATTGTGTCTGGGATAGTGATCATAAAAATATGAAAGCAATTTTTTTGTTCATCGATTTGATCTGGTGACCACTCAAATTATTCTCTATGAATCACTTTGCTTATTACACATGTTCATTCAGCAGATATTTGTTATATACCTACTTTGTGTCACGCTTCATTCTAGGTGCTAGTTATAGAAGAGGGACCAAATCATGAACATTTCTGTTCTCATATGGCTTACAGTCCAGCATGCTCTTATTTAATTTTTGTTGTAACATTATAAAATGACCATTATTATGATGATTTCACCTAACAGTGATAAAGCATCTTGAACTTCAAAGAGCACTTTTGCTTTCATTATCTAATCCAATGTGGGCATCAGTCAAAGGAGAGAGATACTAATTTATTTTACACAAGAGAAATCTGAGGCACAGAAGGTAAAAGTAATTTTGCCAAGTTTCACAAAAAATTAAAATTGAATGTTTGGCTTTAATATAAGCCTCCTCATTTTTTTTTCCTCCCCCCCCCCTTGTTTTTATTGAGTTATCGTTGATGTACAGTATTATGGTACAAGATAGTGAGTCACAATTTTCAAATATGACATTCCATTTATAGTTACTATGAAATGTTGACTGTATTCCCTGTGCTGCCTTGTATATCCTTGTGGTTTATTTTATGTATAGAAGTTTGTACCTCTTAGTACCCTACCCCATCCCTCTTCCCACTCCAACCACTGGTTTGTTCTCTATATATGCCTCCTAATTTAATCCAATATAATTTTTACTTTACAATGGACTTTGTTACTGTGATTTGTTTTGTTTGTTTCAAAAGTATAGAACTGTGTTTTGATTTTTTGGAAGGCAAAGGTAGCTATCAGAACACAAAGTGCTAGAAATTATTTGGATAATATAAAGCAAAAAATCTACATAATAAAAAGAATTATTTAAATAAACTTGGTTATTACATTGGTATAAAAATGTTAAGGCAGTTGTATTTACTTTAAAACACCAACATTATAGTTCTATTATTTGTCACCTCTTACTAAAATAGGCCTTAGTTTTGATTAATTCATAATTTTAGATACAAAGCCATGACATATTTGCAGTCTCCAGGGGTAGTTTAAAGATTCATCTATTTTTGTGAAGAATCAAGAGTAACCCATAAATGACACAACTCACTAAAAGAAAGGTCTACAGAACACTCATTTTGGGGTTTGTTTTCTAGCATAGTGTTTAAGTATACAAACTGCCTGAAATCTAAACAGCCTAGGTTCAAATCCTGACTCATTTTAGCTGTGAAGACTAAGGCAAGTTGCATCAATTCCCTGATTTCATTTTCTCAATATTAAAATAGTGAGGGGGAACCCCTACCTTATGAGGTAATTTTGAGAATTAAAAGACTGTTTGCTAAGTTGCTTCAGTCGTGTCTGACTCTTGGACCCTATGGTTCCTCTGTCCATGGGATTCTCCAGGCAATAATACTGGAGTGGGTTGCCATGCCCTCCTCTAGGGAACTAAATATATCTAAAAGAAGGACTCATAACCATGCTGGGCACGTGATAAATGATATATTATTATGAATAAATACTGTTTTAAATAAGTTTCTGCATTTATATGACATTTGAGGTCTAAACCATACATAACAAGTCAATAATTTGAAGTTAAAGAAATGTTGATGTGAATTTTATTGATAATTATTAGGATTTGGAGTTGGAATGATTTGAATCATCAATATTTGCATCAATAGGCAATATTTAGGCTCAACAACCAATCCCTGGAACACATTTGAGTTTGGGGGATAGGGTGGTGACTCTGATAGAAGCCCTGATTGAGAACATTGTCATTTCACATAACCGCCCATTTGCTCTATTGTTTCCTATTCATTTTTTAGAAAGAGAAGTTAATGAAGCACTTGAGTTTCTGATATAATCAAGAAAGTACTTGGACAGCTAAACAGCAATTCAGTGCCTGGAGTCAAGGAAGGATAGCTAAGATTCTTGATGGCTTTTGTCCCATCTTAGCACACCCACTCCAAGCTTCCCATCGCAGTGAGATTGTATGAGTTTACCCCCAAAAGCACCACATGCAGGATTCTGATAGGTATTCAACTCTTCCCCTCTTTTCTTTTTCTGTGCCCCGTACTTGAAAGCTCATAGTTTGAAAATGACTTTGGAGACTATGTATATTAATGTAGCTAGCTGGCTCCATCTGTGGGTCATCAAATAGACAGGCAGCTCTGAAACTGTGGTCCACCAACTACTGGTCCCAAGATGGTTTCCAGAAGACCATGGGGTCAAAACTGTTTCCATAATATTACTGAGATGTTATTTGCCTTTTCCACTGTGTTGATATTTGTATTAATAGGGCAAAAGCAGTGGTGAAACTTCCATGAATCGAGGTAGGCATTGGAACCAAACTGTACTAGAAGTCATTGTATTTTTGCCACAGTTGAAACAAGCAAACAAAAAGACAGGGCTACTTAAGAATGTTCTTGATGAAGCAGTGAAATTTAATTCTTTTATTAAATCTAAACTCTTGAGCACATGCCTTTTTAATATCTGTGAGACAAAATGAAAATACACATAAAGCATTTGTATTTAATATTGAAGTACTATAGTTGTCTCCAGGAAAAAGCACTTATGTGTGATTGCTTGAATGAAAAGCAGAATTAACCACCTTTTTCCTAGAATACTATTTTTACTTGAAGAATGTCTGATAAACTATGTATTTAAATTGGAGAATTTGGCAGGTATTTTCTCAGAATAAATATTGCTTCAAAGAAAACAACTGACAGTGTTTATTGCCAATGATAAATATCAAGCTTTCAAGCAAAAATTAGAATTTTGGAAATTTACAGTGTCTGCCACTGTGAACTTGACAGCATTCCAATACTTAAAAACTTATCTGATGAGATTCCTTGTCATAGCCAGGAATGTGATTTTTTTGATGTTGCACAATGAAATGTGCCGACATATGGAAAATCTGCATAACTCAGGAGACCAATAATTCCGAAATAATAGATGTGCTATGCTGTGCTTAGTTGCTTAGTCATGTCCAACTCTTTGCAACCCCATGGACTGTAGCCCACCAGGATGCTCTGTCCATGGGGATTCTCCAGGCAAGGACACTAGAGTGGGTTGCCATGCCCTGCTCCAGGGGATCTTCCCAACCCAGGGTTCAAATCCAGGTCTCTTGCATTGCAGGCGAATGCTTTACCATCTGAGCCAGCAGGGAAGCCCTAAATAATAGATCCATGATGCTAGTAAGTTATATATACTGGTGAAAGATTCATTGAATCTTCATTGAAAGTGCAGCATATATAGATGGACTTGAAGCATCAGAGTATGAAAAGCTAATTGACATGGCGTAGGATTCCACATTGCAATTTACGTTTAAGAAGATAACACTTGTTGAATTTTGATGTACTATCAAAAAATTCCCAAATTATCTGAAAAGGTAACTAAAATATTACTCCCGTTCCCAACTATTTGTATCTATGTGAGGCCAGATCTTCTTCATATATTTAAATAAGAACAACATAAGACAGAGACTGAATGCAGAAGCAGTCATGAGAATCCAGCTGTCTTCTCCGAAAGCCAGACATGGACAAACTTGCAAAAATGTAATAGTGCCACTTCTCACTAGTTTTTTTATTTTGAAAAATGTATTTTTTACTAAAAAGATTTATTTTGCATTAAAATGGCCCATTTATTATTTGCTATTTTTAAATGGATAAATAAATATTTTACAAATTTTTAAGCTTTATTTCTATTGTGACACATATTGATAGATAAAACCCACAAAGTCAAAATTCTTTGGGGTCTTTAGGTTTTATGAGTGTAATGGGTTCCTCAGACCAAAAAGTTTGAGAACCACTGAGACAGCTTACACCAGATGGACCCAAGGAGGGTTATTCACAGGCTCCCAGTTCAGTCTTCAGGGCTCAGACCAACGAGCCATTGGCCTCTCTCTGACACGCACACATACACACACACACCTTCCGTAGCTGTTGCCAAATTGGGAAAATGCTCAGCCCAGTTTGTCCCTCACTACTCCTTCTGATCTTTACAAGCTTTTTACAAGCTGTTCTCTAATTCATTCAAAATAAAAGGATTTTTAAACATGTGCTGGCCTAATTTTAGATGAAAGTGAAATGTCAATTAAGGAGTCTAATTTAGCTCTAGCCACTAAATTAGCTTTTTCTACCTTGAAAAGCAGCAGACAGTGTGGGGCAGACGTGGAAAAAGATGACTGAACTGACACTCCAGTATGCCCGTATTGCTGACCTGCATTTTCTTACAACAGGGAAAAGTACCTCAAGCAGCAGAATTATCCTTTCCTTAAGAGAAAAAATGTGGGGTATCTTCTTTGTTCACATATTCTATTTATACTGTTCCTTTTTTCCAGAATTATAAGAATTGCTCATGATGGAAGCCATAATTATAAAAGTAACTGAATTTGGACCTTACTAGGTTTTAAAAGTACAGATGAAGTCTTACGGGTATTTCATCAAACCAAGTATATCGTATATAATTATATATACTTCTCTGTAAAAGTAGGTCATTTCCTCTTCTCTCATCCCCAAATATTGTGCTACTGCGACATGATGACTGTAGCATTACTCATGACATTGAGACAAGATTAGTTTCTTGACTAAACTTGGCTCTAAAAGGATGAAAATCACGTTTTTGAATTCCAAATACCTAGTAGGGTTTAGAAGATCAATCAATATTTTTTATTTTTAATAAATGAGTGAATTTGTCAGTCGATAGAAAACATAGTTGATTGCTTGTCAGCGTGAAAGACAGAATTATTTAAATATTTCACTTTTTATATCCATTTTTCTAAAAACTTGAGAACTATATTTGAAAAGTTTTGGTACCATAAGGATAGAGGGGAAAGAATAATAATTCTATAAATACATACTCTTTTTTACAGTTACTGCATTGCAAGTAAATGTTATATTCAATTTCTAGGAAATCTTAAGAGAGTGTTAGTTAAAATAGACCCATGAAAAAAAACATAGTACTCTCTTCGGCCTAGACAATCTCTAGTAAATACACACATAACATATTGTAATTTACTCTAGTTTTGTTCCTTCTAAAATTCTCATTACTGTATACTCAAGACATTTGGATTTTGCCTTTTGTCCTGGGCTCACCTACATTTGTATTTTTTTTTAAGAATGTAGTTTAATGTCTAGTTTGGGGCAAGTGCCTAACAAATGACAGGGAACCATTAAGTATTGTTTTCCTTTGTTTTATCTATTTTAAGGGAGCTGTGTGTGTAGATGTGTGTTTGAATAAGAATTACCTTGTAAAAATCTGGTTGGCTCCATCATTGTGTTTATATTTGGATCCATCAGCTTACAGTCAGCTTTTTGATAAATGTGAAAGAGTCTGTAACTTCCTCTTCTGTTCCTTCAGGCAATATTTACAAATAATGATTCCTCCATCTTTTTAAGGGTGTGGGACTGCAGGTATAAAAGCAAAAATCTAACACACATACCCCAACCAGGACCATGTCATCTACGGTATCTTTATCAACATCATCTTCTTGCCACTTCCGTCCAACTAGCCAGACAGTTCTTAAATTACTGGAAAGAAATGGTGGGAACAGCTTTGCATGAATTCACTTTCCAATTGACTGAGCTCTTCTCACCAAGAATTTTGAGAATATTCAAGCCTATTTGACAGATAAATAGTAAAGTGCATAGAAATTGGGGTGACATTAACTAAAAAGGACAGTGCCTTTCTAACAAAAGCAAGAGCCAAAACTCAATTTTGTTCTTTTTATATCTCAATGAGAGATATTGTTTCTCCTGTACCTTTTTATAAATATGAGTTTATATGTGATATAAGCATAAGAATAACCACAAAATACATGTAAACTGTGAAGCAAAGCAACAAAGAACAACCATGAATTGATCATCCAAATTAAGAACTAGAACTATACAATGTATACTATGCACTACTTGTATAATCTACACATTTATATGTGCTTATCCTTCTCACATCCACCACTCAGTAAACTCACTTCCCTAACAATAAAACTCCATCCTGATTTTATATACATTATCCCCGTCCCTTGGTTTTAAAAAAGGCTTTAACACATTTGTATTTATTCTTAAAATATTAGTATTTTAAACTAATACTTAAAGTATTAGTTTTTTTTACTAAAGGTTTATTACTCCTTAGTAATTCAGTATCTTACTATTAGAATTGTGAAAAATAGACCCATTGAGGCTACCTTTAAAATTCTTTATATTATAGATTTTGAAAACATACCAGCTTAAGATTGTCTTTATTTTTTCAGTGGGTAATTATTTCAGTTATTATATTTAAAAATTATTTCAGCTGGTATTGATATTGGTAGTATATTGATAGCAATAGCTATCTTTATGAAACTCTTTTTTAATATCTTATGGTACTAATGTATGGATAGGCCAAAATTTCCTTAGCTATAACCTTAATATTGAATATACTGTTTATTTTCCATTACTTTATTGTAAATAATGACAAACTGAACATATTTGTATAAATTTGTGTTTCTTGTGGTTATCCATTTCCTTAAAATAGGAAACTATTAATAGGAATAGAAATAGTGGCTCAAGGATGAGTATTTTTAAACATCTTGATGCATGTATTTTACTATACTGTATTTGGGATATCAGGACATACTTCATGACAATTACATTCTCTTTCCCTTCAGAGATTTGAATCTTTAATATTGAAGTAGATTAAAATGATGAGCTCAGTATTTTTGGTCCAAATGAAATATTTTCTATTCATTTTGTGTTTCTATTTGTATATAATCTATTAGCAATAAATATATTGTTTTACTCTACAATTCTCATATTTTTGACATTGTAAAGTTTTTCCTTTTGAGGGATGTCAAATTTATAGTTTATTCCATTTGCAGTTTATTTGCTTCCTATAAATCTTGGAAAGACCATTCACATTTGGGATGAAAGAAATCATTCAACATTTTCTTTTTATTTTCAATGTCTTTATTTTAAATCACCATATCCCTTTAATATGTAACAATATGTACCAATACACTTGCCAAATCTGTTAGGTTTCTCACTATGTGTCAAGAGAGTTTTTCTCAGCAGTTTACATATCTGTCTATTTAATCCTCTCAAAAACCCTATGGCAACAGCACTATCATTATCTCTGTTTTATAGCTGAGAAAACTAAAGCCCAGAGAGACTAAGTAACTTGCACAGAGCGAATTTATAGTTGGAAGCAAAGTAGTCATCTCTTAATCTCTGTGTTATAATGTTCCTCTAACTGATTTTTAACTTTATTCTACTTTATGCCAGTGAATGGTTTAAAGTGACTATCTAAATAACTGTTATTTTGCAGAAGAATGAGATGTTCCTGAAACCAGTTTCTATGCATTCGAGATTCCTTTTAGAATACTTTTTCTATCTTACCTATGTCTTTCCTTATTACTATATCACATTGATTTGATTTTATACCATAAGTGTATGTTTTAAAATACTACCTTGTGTTACTCTTTTTCAAAATTATTTTGGATATTTTTATCTATTTTACCAGAAGTAATTTTCTTTTTTCCAAAAAAATACTGGTGGGATTTAAAAATTGCACTACACTTATAAATCAGTTTGAAAGCAAATTGTCATTTAAACATTTCCTCCATTTTAATTCTTTCTTTGTATTAGTAAATTCTGATTTCTGTCACTATGTTGCTTCATACTGGTCTCGTTTTATATGTATTTATTTATATACCTTGCTAAGATATTCCCATATATTCAGTAGTTTTGTTGTTACTGTGAATGAAATTCTGTAGCAGTTATATTTTTCTCTATTAGTAATACATGAGTGTTGTTGACCTTTAAGGGCTTCCCAGGCGGCTCAGTGGTAAAGAATTTGCATGCCAATGCAAGAGATGCAGAAGACGTGGGTTCAATCCCTGCATCAGGAAGATCCTTTGGAGTAGGAAATGGCATCTCCAGTATTCTTGCCTGGAAAACTCCATGTACAGAGGAGAGTGACAGGCCATAGTCCATGGGGTTGCAAACAGTCAGACACAACTTACCAGCTGAGCATGTATGCATGTACATTGACCTTTAAAGTAATTTTTGTCTGATATTAATAATTCTCTAATTTCTAATCTGTAGACAGTAACTTTTTGTCACCTTTCTCATGGCTTTACAATTATTATTCTTATATCCTACCTTATTACATTGGCTGCAATTTCTAGAAAACTTTGAATAATATTGCAAATTTCCAAGCATTTAAAAAACAATTTAAATGAAAATATAAAATTAGAGGCATGTGCTATGGGATTAATTTTATGTATTCGTTCCACCTAAGCCTGCATTTCAAGGGGAAATAGATTAGCCAAGCAGTGCATGGACATTGCCTTTCCTGTTACCAAACTGGTCTGGCCAAGATACATTTTTCAGGAAAAACTGCCATGCATTTCATGTACTCCACTGAAGCAGAGGGAGTTATTTTTAAACTCTGATAGCCAACAACCAGATAGTAGAAATAACAGTGAAGAGATTGTTGACAGTCTCTCTGGAATGAAACTTTGCCTGCTATTCCTAAATTTATCTTATTCTAGCTACTATTTCACTGTACAAATCCCAACAAAAGAGGGATTGGGAAAAGGAAAATTTGTGCCAGGGATGAACTTACAGAGATTTCCAAATTTCTCCTTCTATTTTTTCAAATAGCATGCAATTTTATCCTTTTTTTTTTTAAACTAAAAATGTTTAACTATATGCCTTGTCTAAAATTCATTAATAATCAAGTCTCTTATTTTTTGTTTAAAAAAACATTTTATAGCAATCCCCAACAAAGATTAATTTCTTGGTAAACAAATAATTAAATTGAAAATGAAAGCTACACAAAGATATTCTCTTCAAAGTCATAGTCAACGGGCCCTTACTATATTTTAGATTATTCATGCTGGTATGGCTTTCATATAAAATTCCGATATGTTCAAATAATCTAATATAAATGTTTATGAGGACTCTGAGAGCCACTGTATCTGTGACAACATATTTGAATGCCTCCGTTACTGCTTTCTAAGCCACAAGAAGAAAATGCAGTTCAATCCAGGTTTCTTTCTTTGTTAAAATAACTGTAGGTTAGTCTTCACAGGATATGCTCTTGGAAAACTAGTACATGAAAAAACTGAAACAAAATTAAGAAGACAGACATATTTTATACATATCAGTGTTCAGGGTCTTGGTCCACCACTAGCTAGCTATGTGATATTGAACACATTATTTAATTTCTTCTTAGGCTTTGCTTTCCTCATATGTCACATTATAATGAGATGGTATTGTTTTCTGGTTCCATCAATGTCTGTTGCCATAATGATGATGATGATGGTGTTTATTTGAAAGTGGTTTCAAATCTGACTCTCTTAGAGTGTTTATGAGTTATGTTTCATAATCTTTATACTTTTATGTAAATATTATACAAATCTCTTCTGTAGAGACTTATCATCAATGCAGCAATCACCTAATTCAAACCAAACAAGTCACTAAAAGGCATGATATTATAGAGAAAGTACAGAATCATAGGTCTGGAAATAAAAGTGTTGGATCTGGATTTGCTGCATCCCACATGTTCCAACCTCAGTTTTTACACCTGTCAAAAGGAAACATTTGTCTTTCCTACCTTCATGATTTGTAAAGATCAACAAAGATAACACATGAAACATAAGATCTGAATATGTCTTTCAAAATAGTGCATGGAGATGGAAATCCATTTCTTGATATTGTACAAGCAACTAAGCATTTTAAGGCCTGATTCAAGTGAAAACAAATGTAAAATTTATATGTTATATATTACTGTTTTCTTAAATTTTGTGAAGCTGACCAACTTTAAGCAATATTGTTTTTATAATTTTATCATTCAGAATTCTGACTGATAAAATTGGACATCAGAAAAATATCACCAGGTGTTAATCCCTTTGATAAGTACAAATCATTTCATGAGTTGGCAAAGTCCTGCTGAAATGAAATGATTCAGTATATACATTGCTATGTTTACTTTTCTACCAAAAAGTATAACATATTTTTTGTATTATGTATTTCTTTGTATAAGACATGTGCCAATTTATTATATAATTGAACCAATCTTTCATCACTAAGAGAATGGTGAACACTCTTACCTAGGCTCATAAAGATATTTGTGCTCCTAAAAAGCTCCTTCATTAATATTGAAAATAATTTTTTTCTTATTTTTTGTTAAAGAAAACTACACTGATTTATATTACATTATACTTTATTCTCAAAGAGAATTTATTTAAGGTGAGAGATAGCATTCCCTTAACTGAAAGCTATTTTTTTTCCTCAGGTTTATTCCATTCCTGTTAATGAAATGTGTGATGACTCTTGTGTCAGGGAATTAATGATACTCAGTAAGTAAAGAATGGAAACTTGGGTAGATGAATTATGCCTGTTCTTCAGTTCTTTTCAAAGAGGAAAATTGAAAGATCCCATAGCATCACACTTATTATGATATTAAAACTATGGGAATTTCATCAGATAAAAGAAATGTTAAATGAAATCCTGTGTCTAAACACTCATGTCAAGAAAGGCAATTTTAGCTATGCAGTGGTGTAGCATTTTGTTTTTTCTGCAATAAAGCCATCAGATCAATAAAAAATTATGTAGCAGATTATTATTACACTGTGCTCACCATAGCTCTAATCGTAAATAATACAGCAGTTATCCTGGTTATATTAATTATAATTAGAATGCAGATAATGCAGACGGTCTTTTATTACTAGAGCCAAATCAATTTTCCAGTGTTATTCAATGCAAGGTCACACAAAGTTGTGGGAGCTTTTAGACTTCTTATGAAATGGCCTGCCTGCCTGTGTGAGAGAGGGTTTGGCTCAGCTGTGCAAGACACATTGACTGGGAAGATCATTGAAATAATTACAGCCATGAACCCTTGCCTATGATGGCAGAATTTCATTTTATAAAGTAAGCATAGCAGTAATCCAACCTCCTTTATGGTAGGAAGCCTCATAAATCTTTCAGAAGAGACCAAGTCTTGTGTTTAGTGGCAAAGAGGAAATCAAAATGGATTTGTCTGCATGGTTCATTTCTCCTCATTGCCTATTTGTTCCATACCTTGGCATTCATATTTTTTAAAGACAATTCCATATGTAATCATCTTGTAATGATAGAGGGAAACCACAGAACAACAAACTCATAGAAAAACATTAGGTGTTCAGTGTTGGTAGACGGCATATAGGCTGATTCTACATTCTGTCATATGAGGATTTTTATGATACTGGGGCTTGGTTGCTCAAGAAGACACAAAATGGGGAGAAACAAGAAATTGAGACAGAGCGTAAGTTCAGAAGGAATCATTTTACAGGTGTCTTTACAGTGGTCAAGGGGAAATAAGAGATTTAGGCCTTAAAGTCTATGAAATCAGAAAGTGTGCTACAGAATTAATTCATATATAAGGCACCAGAAAGGGGAGGCATCGTAATTCTGAGACCTCTGGTTGAACAAATGTAATGGTGTTGGATTAGAAGCTTGTGTGTTACTGAGATTTCCCACTTAAACTCTCTCAGATGGTGGAGCCAAGGTCTGACCAGGTCACAAACAAATGAAATCAGCTGAATAACACATGGAGAGTACTGGACTGGGAGTGAGGTAATATAACTGGTAGGGAATGTGATAAAATATAAGTTGGAAAATTCATGATTGGCATAAAGACATTGATGTGCACAAAATATTTCATCACTAATTTAATGTATCTTTGGGAAGAAGATGGCCCACAACCTGTCAATGTTTGACCTCTAGCTAGAAAGCCACATGTGTTCTATTGGTAGTTCATGCATGCATTTCTTCTGAGGATTTGATAAAGCCACTCATATTAACAGAAGTGATATTTACAAAGATAGGAAATGAGGACAGCATTTCAGACAGTAGAGTCTAGAAGCTATAACCAAAAAGGGAGCCAGACCGAGAGCCAGAAGTCCACTGGTGAGCAAAGAGAAGTAGGCATTGTGAATAAAGATGTAGCTTGAATTATGCAGAGGGCCCCGTTTGAAGTCTTGGGCTAAAGCACCAGCATCAGTGAACTGGTTCCTTAAAGGCTGGGGCAGCAAGTTGAGCAATGATCTCTGACTCTCTGGAAGGAAGGAAGGGCAACTTCAGCCCTTGGAGTTTCAGATCCTGTGGATAAATGTGTGCGTATGCATGCTCAGTTGTGGTTGACTCTGCGACCACAGAGATTGTAGCCCTCCAGGCTCCTCTGTCCATGGAATTCTCCAGGCAAGAAAACTAGTGTGGGTTGTCATTTCCTTCTCTAGGCGAGCTTTCTGACCCAGGGATCAAACCTGCATCTTTTGCATCTCCTGCATTGGCAGATAGATTCTTTACCACTGCACCACCTGGAAAACCCTTGAGGTGTAAGTAAATAAATGGCCATGTTTTAGAGGTAGAGATTGGCATAAGGACACTCTAAATGTCCATCTTTAGAAATCACAGCATAAAAATATAAAGTAATTTAAAAATTACTTGGCTACCATTTATTAAACTTATTAATTGGACACTCTCTTATAGAAACTACATGTTCTGTTTTTCCTTTTTCTTATTCATCACAGTCTTCACAAAATTAGATACTATTACTACTTGAATTTTATAGATATGAAAACTGGGGCTTTCTGAAGTCAAACAGTAAAAGATGAGCCAGGATTCAAACATAGGTTTTTCTGTGCCTTGAGATCCCAGCTCTTAACCAGTAAACACTATTGCTTCCAAGCTAGCAAAATTTATAGAGATCCAAATTTCAGGGCAAAAGCAGTTGCATCCTCTAAGACCTAGATACTATGTTCATCTAGGTACTATGTTTTCTCAGAATCTGAGACCAAGTAAAGAGAAGGTCTCTGCTGCTTTTAAATGAGCAGCAGCCGTATGTGGTCTTCTGATTGAACAAGCATCCTAACCATTTTAACCATAAGTGAAAGTGAAAGTCGCTCAGTTGTGTCCAACTCTTTGTGACCCCACAGACTGTAGTCCATGGAATTCTCCAGGCCAGAATACTGGAGTGGGTAGCCTTTCCCTTCTCCAGGAGATCTTCACAACCCAGGGATCAAACCCAGACCTCCTGCATTGCGGGCAGATTCGTCACAGCTGAGCCACAAGGGAAGCCATTTTAACCATAACGTAGTATCATAGTTCTACTCTGTAACACATTTACATATTTAAAGCCACCAAGCTTTAAAAGTGCTTTTAAACCACTTAGAGACTTTGGCAAATTGTTTTTTAAAATAAATATTAATACCAGCTTTTCTCAGACTCTCCCAAAAATTTGAAGTGAACACTTCTAAACTCGTGAGGCCAATATTATCCTAATACCCAAACCGAAAAAAGGCACAACTAAAAGGAAAACTACAGGCCAATAACCCTGATGAATATAGATGCAAAAATTCTCAGTATTAGCAACACATTAAAATAATTATTCACCATGATCAAGTGGGATTTACTCTTGAGATGCAGGGATAGCTGAACATAGGCCAATCCATCAATGAGATGGTATATCATATTAATAGAATGAAAGAAAAGAAGCATGTGATATCTCAAATTTTCAAAAAAAAAAACCATTTGATAAAATTCAGATTCCATTTATGGTAAAACTCTTAACAAATTAAATGTAAAAGAAAAACATCTCAACACAATTAAAGCCCACAGTTATCACAATGGTGAATGGTTAAAAGCTTTAATCCTCTAAGATGAGGAACAAGATGAAAGTGTCCAGTCTCACCACTCCTATTCAACATAATACTAGAAGTACTAGCTGGAGTTCAGACCAGAAAAAGAAAAGATATCAGTATTGGAAAGGAAGAAGTAAAATTGTCTCTATCTGCAGATGACATGATTTTATATATGTTGTTGTTTTTCAGTTACTAAGTTATGCCTGATTCTTTCCAGTCCTTGGACTGCAGCATGCCAGACTTCCCTGCCCTTTACTATCTCCTAGAGTTTGCTCAAACTCATGTCCATTGAATCAGTAATGCCATCCAACAATCTCATCCTCTGTTGCTCCCTTCTCCTCCTGCCCTTCATCTTTCCTAGCGTCTGGGTCTTTTCCAGTGAGTCAGCTCTTCACATCAGGTGGCCAAAGTATTGGGACTTCAGCTTCGGCATCAGTCCTTCCAATGAATATTCTGGGTTGATTTCCTTTAGGATTGACTGGTTTGGTCTCCTTGCTGTCCAAGGGACTCTCAAGAGTCTTCTCCAGCACCACAGTTTGTAAGCATCAATTCTTTGGCTCTTAGCCTTCTCTATGGTCCAAATCTCATATCCATACATGAGTACTGGAAAAACGATAGCTTTGACTATATGTACCTTTATCAGCAAAGTGATGTCTCTGCTTTTTAATACAGCATCTAGACTTTTCATAGCTTTCCTTTCGAGAAGCAGGTGTCTTAATATCATAGCTCCAGTAACCATCCTCAGTGATTTTGGAGCCCAAGAAAAGGAAATCTGTCACTGTTTGCACTTTTTCCTCATCTATTTGCCATGAAGTGATGGGGCCAGATGCCATGGTCTCAGCTTTTTGAATGCTGAGTTTTAAGCCAGCTTTTTCACACTCCTCTTTCACTTTCATCAAAAGGGTTTTTATTTCTTCTTCACTTTCAGCCATTAGAGCAATATCATCTGCATATCTGAGGTTTCTCTCAGCAGTCTTGATTCCAGATTGTGATTATCCAGCCTGGCATTTCACATAATGTACTCTGCATATAAGTTAAATAAGCAGAGTGACAATATACAGCCCTGTCAATTTTGAACTCCTTTCCCAATTTTGAACCAGTCCATTTTTCCATATAAGATTCTAACTGTTGCTTCTTGACCCACATACAGGTTTCTCAGGGGCAAGTGAGGTAATCTGGCATTCCCATCTCTTTAAGAGTTTTCCACAGTTGGTTGTGATACACACAATCAAAGACTTTAGCGTAGTCAGTGAAGCAGAAGTAGATGTTTTTTTCTGGAATTCCCTTGCTCTCTCTGTGATCCAACAAATGTTAGCAATTTGATCTCTGGTTCCTCTGCCTTTTCTAAATCCAGCTTGTACATCTGGAAGTTCTTGGTTCACATACTGCTGAAGCCTGGCTCGGAGAATTTTAAGCATTATCTTACTAGTATGTGAAATGAGTGCAATTGTATGGTAGTTTGAATACTCTTTGGCATGGCTTCTCTGAGATTGGAATGAAAGCTGACCTTTTCCAGTCCTGTGGCCACTGCTGAGTTTTCCAAGTTTGCTGACATATTCAGTGCAACACTTTCACAGAATCATCTTTTAGGATTTGAAATAGCTCAGCTGAGATTCCATCACCTCCACTAGCTTTGTTTATAGTGATGCTTCCTAAGGCCCACTTGACTTCATACTCCAGGGTGTCTGGCTCTAGATGAGTGACCACACCCTTGTGATTATCTGGGTTTTAAGACCTTTCTTGTATATTGTATGTGTTTGTTCTTGTGTTCTTGCCACCTCTTCTTATCTCTTGTGCTTCTGTTAGGTCCTTACCTTCTGGCCTTTTTCATGCCCATCCTTCCCTTGATATCTCCACTTGGGCTTCCCTGGTAGCTCAGGGGGTAAAGAATCCAAACACAATACAGAAGACCTGGGTTTGGTCTCTGGGTCGGGAAGATCCCCTGGTGAAGGGAATGGCTACCCACTCCAGTATTCTTACCTGGAGAATTCCATGGAGAGAGGAAGCTGGTAGGCTACAGTCCATGTGGTTGCAAACAGTCAGACACAACTGAGATTTTATGCACAGGAAAGCCTAAGTTCAGTTCAGTTCAGTCGCTCAGTCGTGACCGACTCTGCGACCCCATGAATCGCAGCATGCCAGGCCTCCCTGTCTATCACCAACTCCAGAGTTTACTCAAACTCATGTCCATCGAGTTGGTGATCCCATCCAACCATCTCATCCTCTGTCGTCCCCTTCTTCTCCAGCCCCCAACCCCTCCCAGCATCAGGGTCTTTTCAAACGAGTCAACGTTTCGCATGAGGTGACCGAAGTATTGTAGTTTCAGCTTTAGCATCAATCCTTCCAATGAAAACCCAGGACTGGTCTCCTTAGGATGGACTGGCTGGATCTCCTTGCAGTCCAACGGAATCTCAAGAGTCTTCTCCAACACCACACTTCAAAAGCTTCAATTCTTCGGTACTCAGCTTTCTTCACAGTCCAACTCTCACATCCACACATGACCACTGGAAAAACCATAGCCTTGACTAGACGGACCTTGGTTGGCAAAGTAATGTCTCTGCTTTTTAATATGCTGTCTAGGTTGGTCATAACTTTCCTTACAAGGAGTAAGCGTCTTTTAATTTCATGGCTGCAGTCACCATCTGAAGTGATTTTGGAGCCCAAAAAAATAAAGTCTGCCACTGTTTCCACTGTTTCCCCATCTATTTCCCATGAGGTGATGGGACCACATGCCATGATCTCAGTTTTCTGAATGTTGAGTTTTAAGCCAGCGTTTTCACTCTCCTCTTTCGCTTTCATTGAGGCTTTTTAGTTCCTCTTCACTTTCTACCATAAGGGTGGTGTCGTCTGCATCTCTGAGGTTATTGATATTTCTCTCGGCAATCTTGATTCCACCTTGTGCTTCTTGCAGCCCAGCGTTTCTCATGATGTACTCTGCATATAAGTTAAATAAGCAGGGTGACAATATACAGCCTTGACAGACTCCTTTTCCTGTTGGGAACCAGTCTGTTGGTCCATGTCCAGTTCTAACTATTACTTCCTGACCTGCATATAGGTTGCTCAAGAGGCGGGGCAGGTGGTCTGCTATTCCCATCCCTTTCAGAATTTTCCACAGTTTATTGTGATCCACACAGTCAAAGGCTTTGGCATAGTCAATAAAGCAGAAATAGATGTTTTTCTGGAACTCTCTAGCATTTTTGATGATCCAGCAGATGTTGGCAATTTGATCTATGGCTCCTCTGCCTTTCCTAAAACCAGCTTGAACATCTGGAATTTCTCGGTTCATGTATTGCCAAAGCCTGGCTTGGAGAATTTTGAGCATTACTATACTAGCATGTGAGATGAGTGCAATTGTGTGGTAGTTTGAGCATTCTTTGGGATTGAAATGAAAACTGACCTTTTCCAGTCCTGTGACCATTGCTGAGTTTTCCAAATTTGCTGGCATATTGAGTGCAGCACTTTCACAGCATCATCTTACAGGATTTGAAAGAGCTCAACTGGAATTCCAACACCTCCACTAGCTTTGTTTGTAGTGATGTTTTCTAAGGCCCACCTGACTTCACATTCCAGGATGTCTGGGCTCTAGGTGAGAGATCACACCATTGTGATTATCTGGGTTGTGAAGATCTTTTTTGTACAGTCCTTTTGTGTATTCTTGCCACCTCTTCTTAATATCTTCTGCTTCTGTTAGGTCCATACCATTTCTGTCCTTTATCGAACACATCTTTGCATGAAATGTTCCCTTGGTATCTCTAATTTTCTTGAAGAGATCTCTAGTCTTTCCCATTCTGTTGTTTTCCTCTATTTCTTTGCATTGATCGCTGAGGAAGGCTTTCTTATCTCTCCTGGCTATTCTTTGGAACTCTGCATTCAAGTGGGAATATCTTGCCATTTCTCCTTTGCTTTTCACTTCTCTTCTTTTCACAGCTATTTGTAAGGCCTCCTCAGACAACTATTTTGCCTTTTTGCATTTCTTTTCCATGGGGATGGTCTTGATCCCTGTCTCCTGTACAATGTTACGAACCTCCGTCCATAGTTCATCAGGCACTCTGTCTGTCAGATCTAGCCCCTTAAATCTATTTCTTACTTCCACTGTATAGTCATAAGGGATTAGATTTAGTTCATACCTGAATGGTCTAGTGGTTTTCCCTACCTTCTTCAATTTAAGTCTGAATTTGGCAATAAGGAGTTCTTGATCTGAGCCACAGTCAGCTCCTGATCTTGTTTTTGCTGACTGTATAGAGCTTCTCCGTCTTTGGCTGCAAAGAATATAATCAATATGATTTTGGTGTTGACCATCTGGTGCTGTCCATGTGTAGAGTCTTCTCTTGTGTTGTTGGAAGAGGGTGTTTGCTATGACCAGTGTGTTCTCTTGGCAAAACTCTATTAGCCTTTGCCCTGCTTCATTCTGTATTCCAAGGCCAAATTTGCCTGTTATTCCAGGTGTTTCTTGACTTCCTACTTTTGCATTCCAGTCCCCTATAATGAAAAGGACATCTTTTATGGGTGTTAGTTCTAAAAGGTCTTGTAGGGGTTGTTCTACTTTAGCTTCTTCAGCGTTACTGGTTGGGGCATAGGCTTGAATTACCGTGATATTGAATGGTTTGCCTTGGAAACAAACAGAGATCATTCTGTCATTTTTGAGATTGCATCCAAGTACTGCATTTCGGACTCTTTTGTTGACCATGATGGCTACTCCATTTCTTCTAAGGGATTCTTGCCCACAGTAGTAGATATAATGGTCATCTGAGTTAAATTCACCCATTCCAGTCCATTTTAGTTCGCTGATTCCTAGAATGTTGACATTCATTCTTGCCATCTCTTATTTGACCACTTCCAGTTTGCCTTGATTCATGACCTAACATTCCAGGTTCCTATGCAATATTGCTCTTTATAGCATCGAACCTTGCTTCTATCACCAGTCATATCCATAAGTGGGTATTGTTTTTGCTTTGGCTCCATCCCTTCATTCTTTCTGGAGTTATTTCTCCACTGATCTCCAGTAGCGTATTAGTCACCTACCGACCTGGGGAGTTCCTTTTTCAGTATCCTATCATTTTGCCTTTTCATACTGTTCATCAGGTTCTCAAGGTAAGAGTACTGAAGTGGTTTGCCATTCCCTTCTCCAGTGGACCAGAAAGCCTAAACACTCAGCCAAAAAACTGCTAATCAATGAATTTAGTAAAGCTGCAGGATACCAAATTAATATGCAAAAATCAGTAGCATTTCTATACACTAACAACCAGTTTTCTGAAAAATAAAGAAATTGATTCCATTTACAATAGCATCAAAGCAGTAGTATACTTTGGAATCAATTTAACCAAGAAGGTGAAAGATCTCTACTCTGAAAATTATAAGATGTTGATGAAAGATATTGAACAAGACATAAGTAAATGAAAAAGTATCCCATATTCATGGATTGGAATAATAATAATAGATAGCTAATGCTGGTGTGCATGTGGAGAAAAGGAAATCCCTTGTGCACTGTTGATAGGATTGTAAATTGGCACAGCCACCATGTAAAACAGTATGGAGGATCCTCAAAACACTAAAAATAGAACTTGCATATGATCTACCAATTTCATAGGAAATGAAAACCCTAATTTCAAAAGATAAGTGTTGACACCCACATGTCAATAACAACTTTATTTTCAATGGCCAAGACATGGAAGTAACCTAAGTGTTCATCGATGGATAATGGGTAAAGAATATATATGTATATACATAAGAAATGAGGAAATCCTACCATATATGACAACATGGATCAACCTTGAAGGCTTTATGCTGAGTAAAATATACATGAAATATTAAAAAGTAAAGCAAACTTAGAGAAAAAGAGATCAGATGTCTGGTTACCAGAAGCCAAGGGTGTTAGGAGAGGGAATGGAGGAAGGTGTTCAAAAGGTACAAACATAAGATACATAAGTACTAGGAATGTAATTAATGTGCAACATGATGGCTTTAGCTCACCCTGCTGTATGACATGTAGGAAAGCCAGTAACAGAGTGAAATGTAAGAGTTCTCATCACAAGGAAACTTTTTTTCTTTTTCCCTTTCTTTCTGAAGATGGGCCTTTGCTGAACGTACTCTGGTAATCATTTCACAGTATACATAAATCAGACCATCATGTTGTTGTACACCTTAAACTTGTACAGTGATGTACGTTAATAAGTTCTCAATAATGGTGGAAAAAGTAAATTCTAATAACATATTTGCCAAAGTACAAAAAGTAGTATTTTCAGCACATTTCTACTTACATCATCATATCCAATTTTGCTCTTCCTTTTACATAAGTGGATGTATAATTTATATGCATTAAAGTAAATCAATCTCAAATGTTAACAAAATAAGGTGTGGAGGTACCTGTGTGATAGTCACGAATTAACTCTCAGAGTTCATATCTTCTAGAAAGTCATTATCTCTGGTTAATGAGAAAAAATATATACATAGACAGCATATTATTGAAATATGAAATACATATGAAAAAATTAAATACAACTATAAAAATATATTGCTTTACTGTAAATAAAAGATGCCACATGAACACCAAAAAAGAAAAATTGTATTGTGGGGGATAATCCAAGATGCTAAGGAAAGTTCTGTGCTTAATTATAAAAAACTCATTTGCAGTACTGAAATTTGCATCATTTTCAAAAATGTCTATACTTTTCTTTCTTCCCCTAAAACTTCAGTTTTATTCAAAGACATGGGAAAGAAATTTGAGTTCTTAACGCTTCTGAACTAAAGCACAGATACCTCATGATGGACTGTTTTGACATAGCATTTCTTTCACCTGTTTTGTCAAAGAAAGAAGTAAATTGGAGGAATGTGCATGGAAAAATAGACTTTTGAGGGTGTTTTGATATTTGAAAAGAAATACATTTTAATATTTAAGAGCAATATATGACATTCAATATATGAGCAATACAAACATGGCTAAATGGAGAAAAACCGATGAAAGGTGGAATCAAGAAAACAAATTTCATAAATTAAAAATAAAGGGAAATCAGATGTTTTATTATCAAGATGAAACAGAGACTACCTGAAGCTGATTGACTTTTGTGAATGAAACTTGAAACTAGTGAAAGTGTCTAAAAGATACATAAAAATGTTAACAAATTTGAGTATAATTACTGCAGATTTATTTCTAAAATCTGAAAACTTATTACTAAAGAGGTGTAAAAAGAACCATAAAGTATTATATTTTAAAGGCAGAAAATATATTAAAGTTGTATTTTTAGTCAAGGTATTTTAGATATCTCATACTGAGTCCCTACCAAAAGAAAACACAGCTTAAAGCAAGTATGCTTCCATAAAACTTCAAGGGCAGTTCTTTTCTAATTTACACTATCTTTAAATTTTTTTGTTTGAAAATGTATTTTCTCTTCTACTATGAAAATGTCTTTCTTTAAGATGAAAGCAATTCTTAACATAGTGCCTGCTTTGCAAATGTTAATTTATTTAATCCTTACAACAACTGCCACAACTATGTATGTGATAGATACTATTATCTATAGATGAGGAAATAAGGTTACAAAGAGGTTATGTAAATTGCCCTAGGTCACACCAAGTAACTGACAGAATGAAGCTTTGAACCCAGAGTCTGCTTTTAAATCCAAAGCTATTCTACTGAATCTTCACAATAAGAAATTGCTAAAATCAAACAGTTCTATGCAACAAATAAGCATCTCTGGTTTGTTTCCTTTTCTCAAAACTATGCATTTCATGATCTGTATCATAAAAGTTTATTTTTTTTTAAGTAGCGCTCTGTCTCAGAGATACCTTGAGTTTGAGCAGACACATGAATTGCTATGGTAACTTCCAGTGCTTTGAATAATAGGATTTGGGAATTATTTTGAGTGCAAAACATAAGGAGTAAAATAAAGTCTAAATGTGACCTTGTCAACTGAATTAACTTCTAGGAGATTCCACTTTAAAGTGATACGTCTAGCATTATCATTTTACTGCTGAAAACTGGGAAGCTTTCCAAATGTTAACTTACAAAGTTATTGTACTTCCAAATGAGAAAAATGTCTTTTGAGGTATTTTCTTTTCCTTGAATACTGTAATAGATGGTTCTGTAAAATCCCATGCAAATAGCCAGTGTTGTGATTTGGAGCTACCATAAGAAGTTATTATGGGGCTTCCCTGGTAGCTCAGCTGCTAAAGCATCCACCTGCAATGCAGGAGACCCGAGTTCCATTCCTGGGTCAGGAAGGGATAGGATACCCACTCCAGTATTCTTGGGCTTCCCTGATGGCTTCCCTGGCGGCTCAGATGGTAAAGAATTTGCCTGCAATGTGGGAGACCTGGGTTCAATCCCTGGATTGGGAAGATCCCCTGGAGAAGGGAATGGCTACCCACTCCAGTATTCTGGCCAGGAAAATTCCATGGACAGAGGAGCCTGGCAGGCTACAGTCCATGGCGTTGCAAAGAGTTGGACACAACTGAGTGACTTTCACTTTAAGAAGTTATAAACTGGGCATTTTAGAGGACTTTTGTTTAATTATTTACTGTGTTGTTGCTGTATTGTATACTGTGCACAGACTAATACTATTGACCTTTTCTTTTTTTTTCCAGTTAAGTTCTATACACCTTTTTTCTCCTCACATACTCACTGTTCTTGGCATTCAGTACCTAAAAGGAAGTGAAGTTCGGCACAGAATTAATCCTGCATTGAAAGGAAAAAGCAGTATTTCTCAGTGGAACATTAGGCTTCTCTCTTGTTCAGTTTGTTATCCTTACCTTTGCATTCCCATGTTTTAATGCAGAGCCTATATAACCATGGACTCTATCTCATTGGCTCTAGTCACTTTTAATAGCATCTCTAGCAAAACCACTAGAAAATAGTACCCTTTTTTTTTTCTCCCTCATCAATTGCCTATGTCAGTAATAGGGAGTTAGCTTTAAAAATATAATCTGATTGAGACATTATGTTGACCAGCCTTGTGCATTTCCACTCTGCACTTACTTCATTGTCTCTGTTTTAGAAATGGCCTTTATGCCTCCTGGTCTCAACACAGAGCAAAATAGACCATCTGGACACCACATATGAGGAAATCAGACATCTCTAGGTTAAATCATGCCCATAAGGACAGTTTCTTGTCAGATAAGCTTCTGTGTACTTAGCCTGATAACTAACAAAATTACAATATGGTAATTTTAACTGGAAGTTGTCCGTCTTTATCCCCAGGTTTTCGCTTTTATCCTCACCGGTAACCACTTTGAGTTCCCTCCCTATACCCTGGTGCTCAGAACAAGCCCAGCTTGTTATAGTCAAGCTGTGGCGGCTGGGAAATGTCTAGACGGCAGAGTATGGTGTGTGTGTTGTGGCTCAAGCACTATAATACACTGGGGTAGAAACACATAACTATGTAATGGAATAATTTGATTTTTGTCTGATTTCTAGACTCATCACAAAATAGTCAAGGCAGTGAAATGACGTATAAAGAGTAACTGGTGAATTTTGAGCCACCTGCTAGCTTGTGTTGTTGTTTGATCATTCATTCGTGTCCAGCTCTTTTGAGACCCCCATGGACAGTAGCCTGCCAGGCTCCTCTGTCCATGAGACTTAAAAGGAAGAATATTGGAGTGAGTTGCCATCTCCTACTTCAGGGGATCTTCCCAACCCAGGGACTGAACTCACGTCTCCTGCAAGTCTCCTGCATTGCAGGCAGATTCTTTACCACTGAGCTACCGGGGAAGCCTGCTAGCCTGTGTGACCTTAAACATATCACAAACTTTTTTTCTTTTTACTTCTGATGTTCATATCTGTAAAATGGGATGCCTTTCCTCATTTGTTTATCAAATAGCAATAGGTATGCCAGAGAAGGCTGGTTAGTAAGTCTCAATGTGCTGCCTGCAAATGCCTTATGTTTTACTCAGTGAATTTTAATTATTGCTGTCAATTAAAAATCTGAAGATGTTACATTTAAACATCAACATTTCTAAATTCTCTCTAGAAACAGGATGATTTCAACAGCAGTCCACCTTTTCCCACAGAGCGACAAAAGCTTGGGAAGAAGCCCCTTCCCCTTTAGATAATGGTCTTCACTTCAGGCCTCCCCCCACCCACCCTGGCCTGCTTTGCACATTTCTGTTTCCTGTTTAGCCTCTGTAAGCATTTGAGTTTGTTACCTGTGATGTTTATAAAAGCACATTTAGATTTAGCCACATTGTTCTTGACAAACACACTCAATTTAGAGCCTGAAGACCAGCTTCTAAATACTGGTTTGTAAACTTGGGTGAATTATGGAAATTCACTGGATGAGGGTGACTTCCCTGTGCATTAAAATGTGCTTAATAATAGCTATATCATGGAATTATAAGAAGTTAGTGAAACAATACATATAAAAATATTTTGCAACAGCCAAACATTAAATATGTACTTGGTACTTATGTACCTGGTACTTTGCACTTTTCCTTCTAAAGTAAAGTAAGTTGGCTCTTCCTTCGAAAAACTTTACTCGTTAAGTTGACCAGCATTTCAAAATTGCATGCAGCAAGATTTTATAAGGTAAATTACATTTGTTTTATTCCCCAAATTTTGCGATGGGGAGTTCTATTCAAGTACATTTTTCCTCAATTGTTTGAGTCAAGAAATGATGATAATGATTCACAAGAATATTATAAAATGAAATATATGGCCTAAAGCTATTTGTGTTAGCTTGAAGAAGAATTAAGCATCAGCTGTTGGAGGCTTCGACACTACATTGTTTATGGTTGACCTTTCTTCAAGTCTTCCATTTTCTTTTCCAGAATATCTGGGTTACAAATAAATCTTAAATGAGGTAACCATGTTGTAATGGATTGAAAATGCCTACAATAGAGCTCTGCTCATTTTAGGAGTTCAAAGAATGTGAAAACTCAATGAAGCAGGACAAGAAAAGAAACAGAAATCAGAATATCCTGTCTTGCTGTTTGAATTGAGTTGCCCTCCTGTTCCCTTGCTTTAAGCAAACAGGAATAAATTGTGATTTATGGTGATGCCTTGAAATTGATAACATGCTCCTCCAAAGAGCCAGGAATATATTATACCTCTTCCTAATTATGCATGTCATTACCTGCTTTCTAATTCACTTGTTTAATATCCTCCATGAGGCAGACAGGATTGGGTATATAGTATTACCTTATTTTATATGTGATAAAAGGAAAACAGAGATTAAGTGCCTTTTCCAGGTCAGTCAGTGATAGAGTAGGGGAGAACTAAGGCTACCGGTGAGATTGCTTGAATCTTCACTCCTGTTGACAAGAAAAAAAAAAAAACTCCAGAGTCCTTGATACACTTTCAGCATTTAGAATATCTTTTTGACTTTTGAATCTATAAAATGCTTCATGAAACCAAATAGTGGCTGCAATTGTACAAGGCTAAAAAGCAGCATTAGGCACTTATTTATTCATTGAACAATCATTTATTAAATACATTAGAAAGTCACACAAAAGTATTGAGGCAGATAAAAAAACTATAAAATATTTACCACAAGTGTAACCAAGCCTTGAGGTCCATATTTATTTATTATTAAGAGAAGTTACCGGAATGGATAAGAAAACCACTAAAACTTAAAGGGAAAACTGTGTAAGAGATATGAAAGTATAATTTACACAGACCCAAAATTCAAATGACTCATGGAGTATAGCCGAGCATTCTCTATAGTAACCGAAACTCAAGAGTGCTCAGTGGGTCCTCACTATTTTAAAATATAGGGTCAAATTTCTTGGCATGCCATATAAATTCTTTTAATTATGACCTCTGTACAGCTGTGAGGCTGTGCCTTTAACTACACCATCTCCCCACACTCTGCCATGTCCTTTTGTATCCTAATCAATTCTCAGAACCCATCTTTCTATGCTGTCTCCTACCTTCCTACAATCTTACTCCCCCGTTCCTCTTTCTGTTCTGGGATACGCAGAATGTAAATCAGTTACAAAACATGCTGTTTAGTTCAGTTGACATTTTTCTTTCTTTTTTTTCTTGTAGCAAGAGTTTCTGGAGAAAGGAGGCAGTGCATTGATTTATATTCTGCCACAACCTCCTTATTTCATCGGAAAACAATAACAGTTTGTCCATAGATTATACCATGAGTAGCACTGTGATAAAGTATTCAACTTTATGTGTATGTGTTAAAGAGAGTCCTGTTTCACAGTTTACTCAGCCTTCAGTGGGAATAACAATGCCTACCTGAGTGCTGGATTTCCCATATCTGAAGGTGGGAAGAGTAGGAGCTACTTTGTGGTATTTTAGATAAGAATCTTCCAGTAGATGTTCAGTGGTAACACCGGGCATCAGATAACTGTTAGATCCCTCACTGGGTCCTTCCTTACCTGCCCCCCCTGCCTTAAACGACTAGTGTCAGAAATAAGCTTGTAATTGTAGATCTTACTGCCAAAAGGACTTTAGAGGAGATCACTGTCTCTCAGGTTAGGCTGTGCTTCACGTCTTCTTCTCAACACTCACCACGTCGTCTTCCTGAATACTCATGGCGTCTGTAGTAAATGTTTGATGTCTGTCTTCCCCAGTGGACTGAGCTCCATGAGAACTGTCACTTCTGCAGGACGCCCTCCCAGCCACTGGTTCATCCCTGCAGCTTGATACAGTGCCTGACACAAGATGGCCTCTGAACAACTAAATGGCTCAGGATTAAATAAATGACTACGTGAATAAGCTACCCGTGGGAAAAGCAAGGGCAGGGAAATAACACAGATGACATAAAAGAATCACTAAATTTAGGAGAGAGACCGTAAAACTTACATATTCTCCTTTTAAGTCATTTATAAGCAATGTGGTTAATAGCAACATCATATTGTCATCTTGCAATAATGGTTATTATTATGGTTATTATCCATGGTTAAACACAAAGCCTGGAAGAGAACCAGAGAGGGGGAGCCACAGGAAAATTGGCTGATTAGGTGTCAGTTTGCCCTTTGAGAAAAGTGTTCAGGACTGGTCTCCTCGTTGAGATGTCATTGGAGCAGACATCTGAAAACAGAGAGGTGGTGACCCGCGATGGACATCTGGAGAAGCTGGTGTAGACAGGGGGAAAAATGTTCTTGCCGCAAGCACAGTAGTCAGTACTGCTAGAGTACTTGAACTATGGTAGTTAAGAGAATGCCCACAGTAAGGTCACAGAGATGAGTGCTGCGGTGGGGGAGGTCATCTAGGTAGGCAATTCGAAGATGGAAAATTACTGGAGGGCTTGGAACAAACTCTTGACATGGTCAGATTTCTACAGTCTCACAGGATTGTTCTGGCTACTGTGTACAGAAGAGAGAGAGAGGGCTGAAGACGGGAAATCACTTAGAAAACTTCTGCAGCCCTCCAGGGGGGAAATGAGAAGCACTTAATCACACGCTAGTCCTCCCTGCAAGGGGAGCTGGGAAACATAATCTAGCTGTATGCTCAGGGGGGTAGCAGAAGCTGGATTGGGGAGCACCCAACCAGTTTCTGTCATGGGGTTTGTTAAATCCCACTGCAGATAAGTAGTTTCTTTATTGGTTGAGTGTCATAACGTGTATGAGTTAGAGTAAGTTCCCTTCACTCTGAGTACCTATGTTGTAATGGAACTGTGAAATCTCGCTCCCCTGACCCTCTTTGCATGTGACTAATAGACGGGGGAGCAGTGTTTCTCTGATGCACATAGAAACTACAAGTTAGACCTCAAATGGGAACTGAGTTTGTACTTCTAAAATGTTCACTATTCCAATAGTGCCGTGAAATCAAGGGGAAAATTTGTATTTAAGGTCAAGGAGAGGACAAAGTAGAAAATCTGCAGGATGGATGACTGCAAGGTTATTTCTATGGCCTTACCTGTCCACAGTGTACACTCTGATGTGTGTGTGTGTGCATGCACGTTTACATGTGCGCGTACAGTCAGCCATTCACTAGCCACACACACACACACACCTGACACTCTTCCCTCCCTTTTCACAGAAAACATTCTATTTCTGGCATCTCTGCCAAGTCCTCTGGACGTTGTGTCTAACCACAGTTACCCAGTCCACCTCTTTTCTTTTCGTTTGTTTCTTGTTCATTTATTAGGAATCAATACTGCAATAATTTCCCCCAAGAAGCCTAGCCTGTCTTTACCAACTGTATTAGGAGTCCCTTCTCTAAACTAAAATAATTTGAAGATATCTCTGATAATACACTTATCAAATTCTAGCCAAATAATGCAATTAACACTAGACTCTTAGAGATTTGTAATCAGGGACTGTGTATCCATCAGTAATTCTCTTCAGTATTTAACAGTGTCCAGTACATAGCTGGTGCCCATGGATTGTGTTGAATGAATGAGTCGATAGATCACTTTGAGTTGATTATGATAAAGAACAGAAAACACACTGAGGACATCATGATACAGCAGAGTAATGTTCACAGCACATCATGTAACATTATAAATCAAGAAATCATTGATGAGTTCATTTCTTTTCTTTACATGTTCGCTGGATAGCAATATGTCAGGCCACATTTGTTGATCATATTTCAGAGCAGCTAAATGATACTGAATATAGAAACCACTTTAGTTAGTTAATACTTAGTTGATTGCATATACCCCTGCCTTGTTACACAGAGGTCTTGAGATAGTAATGTGGAATGTGTGCTTCAGAGATTTAGCTTTGCTCTAAAAAGCTAGCCAAGTGAAGTTTTAAAAAGTAGCTTGAGAATTGAGGTGTTATAAAACTGTGATTTTATCTTGAGAGAGCATCTTTTATTGGGTAGGATACTTTTGCAGATAGCAGCACAAACACTCTTGCTAAGTCCAGACATTGGGGATGGGGAAATGGTGGCAGGAAGCCAAAAAAAAGTATTGCAATTTGGTTGAAATTAATAGGCAGCTGTTAGGTCATCTCTAAGCTAGCACTTCATTATGCTGAAAATTCAGGATGGGTTGAAACCAGAACTAATCCAAATAAAATGTGGTTAGTTGAATTGTCAATATGGTTAAAATAATATACCATATAGCTAAAGGAGGAGTATGATTTTTACAGTTGCAAGAGTGGGGAAGGTTACTATGGAGGGTACTAACTCTTCTCAACTAGCAGTTTTCTCTTTTGTAAGTCATGTTAATAAAATTTTCTTGCTGGGAGAGGATTGAAAGTCTGGCACTTAACAAGTCCAAATATACAGTAGCAAAATTTTTATATTCTATCTGATGTTCTCCAGCTCTCCCAAATTACCTGCTGAGGTCAGCAAACAAGTTTGTGGTTCTTTATTGCTGAAGTTACTCAGGAATTCTTTATTTGATTGTAACTTTATCATTTGCACTATTGATTATGAAGTATATATAAGCATGCATTGGATGAGAAAAAATAATTTCAGCATTATACTACCATTTGAATCTCTTTTCTAAATGATTTATATTTTATGGTTTTTAAAGAATTAAAATAATATAAATTTGTTTGAGTAAAAGTGTTATTAACTAAAAGCATTGCTCAACAGTTTTCTGCAACAATAGAAGCGTTCTATTCTGCATGTCCATTGTGGTAGCCACTAGCCCTGTGTGTTAATTGGTCACTTGACCTGTAGCTAATGAGATTAAGGAACTCAATTTTTAATTGTAATAAATTTAAATTGAGTTAGCCACACGGGATTAGTGGCTTTCATATTAGCACAAACTTCTATCAAGTTAGTTTATTAAACAAATAAGTAAAACAGAAACCGTTTCGGATGGCAATAGGTATCTTGTAGAAAAATAAAGCCAGGAAGGAGACCACACTGTCCTCATGAAACTTATCTAAACTTTTTATGTCCTGCTTTATTGTGTACCTGTAGGTTCTTACCTGTGTTCCATTTTCAATCATAAAGTATTTTCTGCTCAAAAAAAGTTAATTTTCTTTTTTTAATCACAAGTGATACTTTTATGACAAACTTATGAAGAACAAATGATGTTTTTTTTTCCAACAATGCCTTGGTAGTTTAATCAGTCTTGTGGCAACTTTTCTATCATGTCTTCAAACCTGGAGGAAGGCAGATTGAAAATTTTGCATTCCTCTTTTGGAAAGTTGGTTTATACAGTCTGACATAAGATACATTTTTTTAAAAACATGCATTTATTGTCACAAGATTGCAAGGACATGGTATATATCTAGAACTGCAGCTATTAAAAAAATAAAGAAAGGTTTAATTCAGCACTTTAAGATTCAGTGTTGCCTCAAAACCAACCAGAACAAATTCAGACTCAATGAACTCATCATACTTGAAATAATACAGAGAATTCTATTATTTTCAAAGACAGTATACTTTCTAGGCAACTTCATGTGACTATATATTTTTGCAAGTATTAATGTCAAAAAAAAAGTTTTGACTTGGAGCTACACTGAAACTCAGGCTGGGCCAGCTGGGAAACTGGACTATCATAGTGATGGTAATATTATTATGTGCCTTAAGCATTACCGGGTTTCCATAGTTCTGCACAGAGGTACTCAAAGCACTTCATGTGTTCTATATCATTTGTCCTCACAACATTCCAATAATGTAGGAAGGGGGCAACCGTAATTAAAGATTAGATGTGTCAGTTTTCCATTGTTGTGGAAACTCATTAAACTGGAACCTATTCAGCCTGCCAGCCAAGACAATTAAGCAGTCATTTCACTTATCAATGTACCAATTACTTGATTTTTCTGTAGCTTCCTCTCCATTTTCTCTCAGACAAATACGACATCTTCCATAATTTTAATGTTCAACTCTAGTGATAATACTTCTTGGGAACAGTGTTTTGGGACACTTCCTTTTGTGAAATTTCCTTAATGACTCTTCTATATCATCTAACTTTCATATTTACATATAATGCTGATGTGAAAAAAATTTTAAATCATATAGGTAATGATTATAAAAAGATTTAGCCTTTTACTTTTTTCTACAAAAAAAATTATCACACCATATATTAATAATTTGTAATCAATATCAGTAACTAGGAAAAAAATCTTCCTTCAGTTGTGTGACAGAAACTGCTGTTTGCTAAAACCATGGTTCCCTTCTTCTTCTTATGCACAAAGCTGGATCAGATTGCCCCATCTCCTTCTTAGTTAAATGCAGGCAAGTGACTGTTTTTACCAATGGAATGTACACGTGGGCAGTGGATACTAACCCCAGGCTACTTGCTCCTTCATGTTATTTTTTTCTCTGACTGGCTAAAATGGAGATCAATTCAAGATGTCTTTGGAGGCCACATAGTGAAGACATTAGCATCTCCATCAATCTAGGTCCTTGCTTGGCTTTATGGAGGAAGATCACATTGGCCCATGCAGTGCAGTGAAGAAGTCTGTTGGATTTTAGCCATTTATACATTTGGGGTCTATTTGTTACAGCAGTTAGCATGTAATAACTATTATATCATTGTTTTACTAAAAAAATATAAATATGCAGGAGGAGCTTAATAAGGTAGATATATAAAACTAATGAAAACATTTATTGAAATAAATCTTGTTGACCACAAACTATCAGAAGAGAATAAAAAACTAAGAAGCCAATGGATTATTTATTAGGTTGAAATTGCCTCAAAACTTGTAAGATGTAAATTTTATAAATAAGACCCAAACCTATATGTACAGATAAAATTTCTAGTTCTAGTTTTTCCATAGTTTGTGTCCAATTGATATCAAACCTAACCCAAATATCTTAGTTAGCATTTAGGTTTTTGCAGACCCTTATTTAGACTGTATAAGTGAAAACAAAAAGGTGAAATATGAAAAATAGATATTAAAATCTGCAGTAGTGAAATGAGAGCATCAGAAGAAAATTAGACCCTGAACTGGAGTTCATGAACAGGAAGGAACTTAGAACAAGCTTATAAGTGCCACGTTGAAGTAGAAATACATGGAAATTTTAGCTGCATGAAGGATGTGACATGTGAGGATCAATCAAGGATTAGCAACATAAAAGGGACACATTATGGAAATGGAGAAGAGAAAGAAATAAAAGAAGAATACATAGTATATCGAATATAAATTTTTAAGCTCTAAAGGCTAGAGAGGGCAAAAAAGAAAATAAAGCTGAGTGAATTAATGTTGGCTAAAAGGAGTAAGTGGAATCAGAAGGGGCTCTAACAGTTATATCAGGTGAAAAAGAAACATTAGAAAGAAAGTGGGTCCATAAATAACCTGAAAAGTGGATGAAATCAATAATGTTTAAATGGTTGAACTACTCAACTTTAAAATGTTTTAACTAAAATAATGAAAGTTATAGAAAAGTATTAAGTTATGAAGAGCCTATAAATATGACTAAAGATAAAATTCAATAAAAGAATATTGGAATGAATAAGTAGAAGTTGATCGGGAATTCTGATGATTTGTATCTTGTGGGTCAAGGAGATTTTACTAATGAATTTACCAGACTCTTGTGACTTTTTTTCTAAGTCATAGATTGTGAAGGACTAGCAAAAGGTAAAAGGTAAAAATAAACACTATGCAGTCCTAAAAATATAGAGTAGTCATATCAACCAGGAAAATTATCACAGCTCATTTTAATCAAGTGAAAAATCATCTGAACTAAGCAAATTGTTTTGAGTGGAAAAGATGAAATATTTGATGAGAAAACAATGTAAAATTTGAGCATGACGTTTTTATTTTCTATAACTGTTTATCTGAGCTCTCTGCAGCTCATAGTTTCTTTTGTTAAAAATAAATTTAGTTAGTATAGAAAATCATTTGGAGCTCATCAGAACAAAGATGTTAGATGCTTATATATATATTTTTCAAGACATATTTTTGAATTGACCTTATTTTCTAAGTTCAAGCAATAAACCTAGATCTTCATGAATATGTGACACTATTCCAATTGTCTATTATGTATATAGCAAATATAAATTACTTTTAAGAAGTATTTTATTAAGCTAAAAACTTTAAAATGGAAAGATTTTTAAAAGAAGCATATGCATAACCAGCTATTCATCAGTACTGAAATGGGTTCCCTACGCGGTGTCTTTGCCCTAACACGTACCACCTCCCCTACGCTGACCTTTATCCAGTCTTTGTAAGGGTCTTGCTTTGTTCTGCCCAGAGCTCTTGCACATGCTGGTCACCCCTGTGCAGCAGGTTGACCAACAATTTCATGCAGATTTTTCCTGTTACCTTGGGTGGAAAAACCCAAACTTTTTGACCAACCCAATACCTCCATCTCTGTCACCATTCACCTCCACTCCCTCCTTGACCCAAGCATTTCCTGCACTTCTTCACATCTCAGGCAAAGCGCGCCTTTCTCCTGGAAGCCCTCCTGATGACTTCAGCCAGGTCAATTCACTCTGTGCCTCCTAACATGTATTACATCCAGACACAGGTTGTACTTTTTTTTTAAGTAAGACATAGATGTTGATATCATTGTTGCAATTGAATGGGACCTGAAACTTTAATACATTTTAATCTCAAATGTTGCAGTATTTCTCTGTCTGTTAAGGTTTCTTTATAGATATTTGTATAATATGCTTACCAGTTAAAAGGGCTTCATTGGTTATTGCTGTTATTCAGTCACTAAGTCATGTCCGATTCTTTGCGACCCCAAGAACTGCAGCACGCCAGGCTTCCCTGTCTTTTACTATCTCCCAGAGTCTGCTCAAACTCATGTCCATTGAGTCAGTGATGCCATCCAACCATCTCATCAGTTATCAGTTCAGTTCAGTTCAGTCACTCAGTTGTGTCCAGCTCTTTGTGGCCCCATGGACTGCACACCAGGCTTCCCTGTCCATCGCCAGCTCCTAGAGCTTGCACACGGAATTCACATAAGCATTGTGACTGATGCCCAGGACATATTGTATACAATTCAGTTTTTCTTCATTGATGGAAATAACTGGGTTATTAAGATTTGGTTACTAAGATGTTCATAACAAAGCAGTTGTTTGGCAAACAATCACAGCTCTGTCATTATTGATGACAAACCAAGTTGAAAACATGAATTAGAGGCATGGTTGAGTTGTTGTTAGTGGTGGTGGTGATGAGGAAGAGTGAAGATGGTGATTGTGTTGAACACTCTTGTGGATTCTTCAGCAGAGCATTTTTTAAAATAGTGACTAGATGGAAACTGAATGCACTGTTCTGGTTGGGCTTTTTTTGTTTGTTTATTTGTGTTTTAATTTCAACATTTCAAGACATGCATGTAACTGAGTAAATTATAACACCAAGAGACATATTTTCGTCTTTAATCTGGAAACTTGCGTGCATGTTAGGTGGAGTAGCAGGCAGGCTGCCAGTGATCTAGAGGATGCAGGTTGAAAGAAAAAAAAAGATGAAATAGATGATTCATCCCATCACCTTTGTCTTCCTTAAATTTACCCTCCCCATGCCAGTGAGCCATCTTTAGGTCAACTTGAGATTAGCAGGCAAGAGCACTTCTAAACTTTCGAAAGTGAAAGTGAAATTTGCTTAATTATGTCCAGCTCATTGCGATCCCATGGACTGATCCCAGACTCCTCTGTCTGTGGGATTTCTCAGGCAAGAACACTGGAGTGGGTAGCCAGTTCCCTTCTCCAGGGGATCTTCCCAACCCAGTGATTGAACCTGGGTCTCCTGCATTGCAGACAGATTGTTTACCCTCTGAGCCACCAGGAAAACCCACATGCCATCTTCATATCCTTCACTTCAACAGTGCCTAGCTAGCTCACCCTGTAAGACAGTTCTCTCTGTAGGTTTAAGATTCTTCATCTATAAAACATAATAAGGCTAATAATAAAAAATAACTCACAGTTTGCAATTATATGATTGATGCTAGGCCACCCTAGGGCACTGTGCCAAGTTGATATACTTTATTTAATCCTCAAAATGAATAAGTGCTGTCATTATCCCACCGAACAGTTAAGGAAACAGAGGTTAAGCATGATCACCAGTGACCAGACCTTCAAGGTCTTCAGGTAGCTTTAGGGTCCGAAGCTACCCTAGCTAGGCCATACCTGGTACCAGCCTACTGAGAAGGATTCAGGACAAGAACTGTGAGTTCCTGTTCAGTGGGAGTCCTTGCAGTTCATTGACCAGTCCAACCTGTCATCTCTTCATGTGGCAACTCAGGTGCAAGGAGATGAGACTCACCTTGGTCACGTGTGAGAATAGCCCTGAGTCCAAAGCCTCAGGATCCACAGAAACCAGTATCTCTCGTATAATAATTCACGCTTGGAGTTTCCAGAAACATGTCAGTTACAGAGCCCCCAAACTTGGAGAAGCTTTAGGCACCAGGAATTAATTATAGTCCTTCCAGCTTAGTTGCAGTTTACCAATCAAGAGTCACTTTTATAATTGGCAATATTCACTAGTAATATAGTGTACATTTCAACTTTTATCAGTTTACCAGAGATCCTATGTAGAGAGTTAAACTCAAGTTCATTTCACATGCAAAAGAGGGAAGTTTTAATCAACTTTCGCCTGCAAGTCACTTTTCCAAAGTCACGGAGCTGACAACAGAGAAGCCGTCAGTTGACCCCAGTCCAATTCTAGAGTCTCACTTTGCTCACAACTCCACCAGTAGACTAACTTCCTCAAACATTTGAAGCTGATTCCCATTTCCTTAATTTCTTATACTCTCCTATGAATGCCCTTCCCCATGCTGTTCATAGAGTTGCTTCCATCGCATCATTCAGGGTGGACTCAAATGTGCCCTCCGCTGTGAACATTGACTTTGTTTTGGACCACCCTTTCCTCCCCAGGATTCCCTTATAATTTTCTGTGGTATCACAATGCTGTGTTTCCTGGTTAACACTTCACTCTGAAAACACCGTGTTTGTTTTCTGTTTGTTTATTGTCTGCTTCTCCTCACAAAGATGTAAATCCCACAAGGCTAGTCGTTTGAGTTACTTGTTCAGTGCCGTTTCAGTAGTGCTGGAAGACTGGCTCCTGGCACATGATGAACACAGAGTGATTGACTGAAAAACAATGCTCTCCCACCTAGTGTTTCACACACAACTTTTGTGAATTTCAGAGGAGTGTATCCAAACATGTTGTTTATTTATAAAAGTACAAAAATATGAATTGTAATTCTGCCCAGGCAAGAAACTATAAACTGCTTTTAGGCAAAAACATCAAGGCAACAGCTTAATCTTCATTCATTTAAAAACGTTTTATTACATGTTGGTTATGTACAAGTCATGCTGTTTTAGGATCTGTAGTGGATTCCAAAGAAATACAATCATGAATCTATTATGCATTTATCAAATTGCATTTCATTTAATTTTTCACAGTTTCTCTGCACCTGGCATATAAACAGTTTAATGAATTTTTATACTGCTAGTGTGGTCTCAAAAATCAGATCCATGGAGTGAAATAGATTTTTAGAACTTCTTTTGCTATTCACTTTTATATCTATATTTTTTAAAGTATTTCTAATTACAAATATATGTTGAGGTACATGCTGAAATCCTTATGGGGTGAAAAATTGTTTAAAGACCATTGTAATGCAAGATTCGGACACATAACAGGCCCTCAATATTTTATTATTTTACAAGTGAATTATATGATCAGATTCTTGCATATGCAATGTGCACAAGTATGTATTCAGTTAAGTGTACGTTAAATGCTTCAGGAAAGCAGCAGAACACCTTCCATTGGAATATGGATGAAGAAAATATAACTTCTGCCAATAGAAAGCCAAAATTTTGGAACTGGCATCTTCCTATGAAGTATGGATATGGTTTACTGAGGTTCAGACAGAAAGGATGCTCATTCTGGGATCTGTTGGAAGCCTCCTGTGTTGATGCTAAGTCGCATCAGTCACGTCTGACTCTGCAACCCAATGGACTGCAGCTCACTAGGCTCCTCTGTCCATGAGATTCTCCAGGCAAGAATACTGGAGTGGGTTGCCATGCCCTCCTCCAGGGCATCTTCTCTACCCAGGGATTGAACCCTCATCTCTTATATCTCCTGCATTGACAGGCTGTTCTTTACCACTAGCACCAACTGAAATTGTAAATTGTCCAGTATGCAGGAGGAGGTTTATGAATAGGAGAGTAAAGAAGAACAATGAGAAGAGTTTTAGGAAGTGTAAATACAAGGCTAAAGATTTTTTTTTTTTAGTTTAAAAACAAAGAGTACAAAGCTAAAGGTGATTTGCACAAAGTAGTGATATCTTCCAAATAATTTTTGAGAAAAAAAAAATCTTAGCCATGTGCAGGACTGGCTGGAAAATAGAAAGGCCAGAGACAGAGGTGCCAGTTAGGCAACTACTGCAAATGGCCCTAGTATGACTTGAGAAGGATCTGAACTTTGGTGATGTGGTTCCCTTCTCTTGTGTTGGAATAAAAACACAGACATGAGGATATTAGAGGGAAATGCACTTTATGGATTATACATTTGCATCATAAAAGTGTGACATAAACATGCAGTTTGGAGCAGAAGAAATACGTGCTGGAAAAAGAATGCTAATCTAGCCTCTCAGTGACAGAACCAGCGCATCTTGGATGAACAATTAAGTCAATGAAGAAACAGCAAAACCCTATGGATAATGGCTTTACTGTGAGAGTCAAAAAATGTTACATGCATTTTGCAGCTCTTAGCAACTTTGTATGCTTCAGTTCAGTTCAGTTCAGTTCAGTCCTCAGTCATGTCCAACTCTTTGCGGCCCCATGAATCACAGCACTCCAGGCCTCCCTGTCCACCACCAACTCCTGGAGTTTACTCAAACTCACGTCCATCGAGTCGTTGATGCCATCCAGCCATCTCATCCTCTGTCGTCCCCTTCTCCTCCTGCCCCCAATCCCTCCCAGCATCAGGGTCTTTTCCAATGAGTCAACTCTTCACATGAGGTGGCCAAAGTATTGGAGTTTCAGCTTCAGCATCAGTCCTTCCAATGAACACCCAGGACTGATCTCCTTTAGGATGGACTGGTTGGATCTCCTTGCAGTCCAAGGGACTCTCAAGAGTCTTCTCCAACACCACAGTTCAAAAGCATCAATTTTTCAGTGCTCAGCTTTCTTCACAGTCCAACTCTCACTTCCATACATGACCACAGGAAAAACCATAGCCTTGACTAGACGGATCTTTGTTGGCAAAGTAATGTCTCTGCTTTTTAATATGCTATCTAGGTTGGTTATAACTTTCCTCCCAAGGAGCAAGCGTCTTTTAATTTCATGGCTGCAGTCACCATCTGCAGTGATTTTGGAGCCAGAAAAATAAAGTCTGACACTGCTTCCACTGTTTCCCCATCTATTTCCCATGAGGTGATGGGATCAGATGCCGTGATCTTAGTTTTCTGAATGTTGAATTTTAAGCCAACTTTTTCACTCTCCTCTTTTACTTTTATCAAGAGGCTTTTTAGTTCCTCTTTGCTTTCTGCCATAAGGGTGGTGTCATCTGCATATCTGAGGTTATTGATATTTCTCCCAGCAATCTTGATTCCACCTTGTGCTTTTTTCAGTCCAGCGTTTCTCATGATGTACTCTGCATATAAGTTAAATAAGCAGGGTGACAATATACAGTCTTGACGTACTCCTTTTCCTATTTGAAACCAGTCTGTTGTTCCATGTCCAGTTCTAACTGTTGCTTCCTGACCTGCATATAGGTTTCTCAAGAGATGGGTCAGGTTTGTATGCTTAGCATGTACTAAAGGCTATTTATGACTAAATGCTCATAATAAGATACATTTTTCTGCAAGTGATGCCACAGAGTTTTTATTTTCTATGCCCCCATCCAGGAGCATTAGAACCTCTGGCAAGTGGTCCTTTTCTAAATTATGTTTTGTCATTGTTCAGTCACTAAGTCATGTCTGACTCTGTGACCCCATGAACTGCAGCACACCAGGCTTCCCTGTCCTTCACTATCTCCCTGAGTTTGCTCAAGCTCATGTCCATTGGGTCAGTGATGCATCCAACCATCTCATCCTCTGTTTCCTCCTTGTCCTCCTGCCCTCAGTGTTTCCCAGCATCAAGGTCTTTTATGAGTCAGCTCTTCACATCAGATGGCTAAAGTATTAGAGCTTCACCTTTAGTCCTACCAGTGAGTCAGTTCAGTTCAGTCACCCAGTCGTGTCTGACTCTTTGTGACCCCATGGACTGCAGCACACCAGGCTTCCCTGTGCATCACCAACTCTTGGAGTTTACTCAAACTCATGTCTGTTGAGTTGGTGATGCCATCCAACCATCTCATCCTCTGTCATCCCCTTCTCCTCCTGCCTTCAATATTTACCAGCATCAGGGTCTTTCAAATGAGTCAGTTCTTCACATCAGGTGACCAAAATATTGGAGTTTTAGCTTCAGCATCAGTCCTTCCAGTGAATATTCAGGGTTAATTTCCTTTAGGATGAACTGGTTTGATCTCCTTGTTGTCCAAGGGACATTCAAGAGTCTTCTCCAGCAACACAATTTGAAAATATCAGTTGTTCAGTGCTCAGCCTTCCCTATGGCCCAACTCTTCTGTACATGACTACTGGAAAAACCATAGCTTTGGCTCTACAGACCTTTGTTGGCAAAGTGATGTCTCCACTTTTTGATACACTGTCTAGGTTTGTCATAGCTTTTCTTACAAGGAGTAAGCATCTTTTAACTTTCTGGCTGCAGTCACTGTTAGGAGTGATTTTGGAACCCAAGAAAAGAAAATCTGTCAGTTTCCACTCTTTCCCGTTCGATTTGCCATGAAGTTATGGGATGCCATGATCTTTGTTTTTTGAATGTTAAGTTTTAAGCCAGCTTTTTCAGTCTTCTCTTACACCCTCAGCAAGAGGCTCGTTAGCTCTTCTTCACTTTCTGCCATTAGAGTTTTATCATCTGCATATCTGAGGTTGTTTATATTTCTCCTGGCAGTCTTAATTCCAGGACTGTGGACTGTGGACTATGATTCATTCATTCCAGCATTTTGCATGATGTCCTCTGCATATAAGTTAAATAAGCAAGGTGACAATATACAGCCTTGATGTACTCCTTTCCCAAGAGAGGACAGAGGAAGAGGAATTTGTTAATGACACTATTGGTCTAAGGGCTCAACCATTTTTTTTCCCCTTTGCTCCACTAGACCACATTTCCAACATTTAGTAAAGTAAACTTAACAAAGTATAACCGAAAGCACTGAGACCCAGATGAAACCCGTTTACATATAACAAAATATTGAAACTCAAGAATAAATTATATATAATAGTCATAAATCTAGTTTTGTTTTCTATGTTTATCTGAATTCAAATGGTTGACAATATGTTCTCTAAATAGATATCTATAGCATTTATTTGTTGCCACTAAATCAAACCACAATTTATTTTTAAAGTATCTATTAGTTAATTATACAAAATTTTTAAAGTCTCAATATTCTTTTTTAGTGAATCAAACACTTGGCTGTTTTCTTGAGGTTTAAGAGATACACAAGGAAGAGAATAAGAAGCATGATAATTTTTAAAGTCTCCACTTGGTAAATGTGGCGAAATGTTCTTGAATTGCTCCACCATTAAAAATGTTGGGCAACTTATGCTGAATCTTCTTTATCCATTCCTCGTTGATAGACATTTAGGTTGCATCTACATCAGACATGATTGAGCATGCACACACACACACACACACATAACCTGTCCTAGCTTTTATAAACAGTGTTGCAATGAACATGGGGTACATATATCCTTTCAGATCATGTTTTTATGCCCAGATTTATGCCCAGGAGTGGGATTGCAAGGTCATACGGTAGATACATACAATGGAATATTACTTGGGCATCAAAAAGAATGAAATAATGCCATTTGCAACAACATGGATGGCCATAGCGATTGATTGTCATACTGAGTGAAGTAAGTCAGACAGAGCAGGAGAAGTATTGTCTGACATCCCTTATATGTGGAGTCTAAAAAGAAATGATTCAAATAAAGTTACTTAAAAAACAGAGATGCACAGACTTAGAGAACAAACTTATGGTTTCTTGGGGGAAAGATGGGAGCCAGGGATACCTAGGGAGTTTGGGGCGGACATGTACACACTGCTGTATTTAAAAGTGGATAACTGATAAAAACCTACAATATAGCACACGGGACTCTGCTCAGTGTTATGTGGCAGCCTGAATGGGAGGGGAGTTTAGGGGAGAATGGATACATTATACGTGTGTGTATGTATATACATATATATATGTGTGTGTGTGTGTATGGATATATATATATATATATGGATGGATGAGTCCCTTCATTGTTCACCTGAAACTATCAACATTGGCTATACCTCAATACAAAATAAAAAGTTTAAAAAATAAAAATATTGGGCAACTTATTTTAGTTCCTAAAGACTCACATCTTCCATCTGTAATTTGAAAATTATAATAGAAACTCCTTTATAAGTGTTGTATGAAAATTAAATGAAATATTTCCATTCTAATTACAGTGCTTGATAGTTGAAGAACATTCAATCCATGTTTAGTATTACCAATAATATTTCTTAGAGACTTACATCTCCTGTCTGTAATATGAAAATGATAATAGCAACTCTTTTATAAATGTTGTATGAAAATTAAATGAAATATTTCATGTAAAGTTCTTATCATAGCGCTTGATAGTTGATGAAGATTCAATCAGTGTTTGGTATTACCCATAATATTTCTGAGTCTATGATTAAAATTACTCAGTGCCTTTAGGTCTCCCTTTCATTATAGTTAAATGAATTAAATAATTATACCAAGTAATATGATTTAATTTCCATTGGAGAAGTTGCACTTAGCTCCAATAGATTAATATGAAATTATAATTTTATAAAATTATAGTTTATAAAAAATATTTCCCTATATCCTCGAGCTCAGAACAAATTTCAAAGATTTATATTTATAAGTGGCATTCTGTCATATTAATAATAATGACAAACTATCTAACTTCTACTGAGGATTGACTTTGAATCAGGAAGGCCAAATGGATCATTTGTATTATATCTCATTTAGTTGCTAAGACAGTCCTCCAAAAGAGACGTTTTTATCGCGACTTAACCCATGAGGAACCTCTCTGAGTGGAATCAGAATTTGAATCCAGATCTGTCTGTATTCACAGGATCAGCTGTGAATAGAGCTAAATCATTAACTATATTGTCATATTTTGTAAACTTAATGTGGCCAGGTCATTAAAACAGATGATAGGATAATGTTTTAAGGAATGAAGATTCCTATTATTCCTCTATCTTCTATCTCCCTTTAATGTTTTAGATCAAATTAATATTTTTTAAGAAAATATGCAATTGTGAGTGCTGATCTGAAGAGGAAGGGAAATTGCATGTACAAGAATCTCTCCACAGAGAAGGACTGTGTGTGTGTACATGTGCTCGGTCATGTCCGGCTCTTTGTGACCCCATGGAATGTAGCCCGCCAGGTTCCTCTGTCCATGGGATTCTCCAGGCAAGAATGCTGGAGTGGGCTGTCCTTTCCTTCTCCAGGGGATCATCCCTATCCAGGGCTCAAACCTGTATCTCCTGTGACTCCTGCATTGGCAGGCAGATTATCCCTGAGCCCCTGGGGAAGCCTTCCATAAATAAGATTCAGTCTATAACACCAGAACATCTGAGTCAGGCAAGAGTGGCTAACATTTTGTTTTGTTGTCTCCAGAATTGGTTTTTAAACTTAACTCATCTTCTTTTTGTCTAAATGATGGAAATCAACTAATTAAATAGTAAGCATCAGGAAAGCAATAGTAGCCTCGTTCGGAGGTTGATGTTTAGAGTTGAGTTACATCTGGAGGTTTATGGGAGTTGTATTTCCTTTTCTCACATTTCAATGTCTGTTAAGCTTACATATCAACAACACTTGATGAAATCTGAGTGACTCACATATGATGAGAATGACCTATCAATCAAAGGCATAATTGAAAGGGCTTAAGACATTATTTCTGCTGGCTTAATTTCAGAGAGCTCAAAGGTGATGTGTAGAAAATAAGTTCCTGTACTAGAAATATATAGCATACATTTATACCTTTAAGTCATCTCTGCACTGAAGTTAGGTTATTTCCCATTTTTTGTTCTCTTTTCCAAATATAAATGTTTCCACTATGGAAATAAAAAGAATTCATCACATAAAATAATTAGGAATTGAAATGAAATAACCTTAAAAAATGTAATTTTCTTTCCTGCTGGGGAAACCTTAGTTTATTTTTCATCTTTAATTCAGAGGCCTACGTTCTATTTTTCCCACTTTATTTCTGCTAATATATGACTCTTGTTATTAATAGATCATTAGGTTTCATCTTTCCTGGTTCGATGCTAATAGCTGTGAACATAAGGCAAACATAGATCTACCCTTCTTTATAAGAGCCTGTGTTGAACACAATGAGTAGATTAGGTTCTACTAGGTCTTTCGCCTTTGGTCTTTGCCACACACCATCCTGGGGTGCACAGTGGAGACACAGTAGGTATGGAGCTGTCTTGGGTCATGTCTGGAGCAGTGAGGAGGAGAGGTTGCCTAGGTCAGTAAACCTGTGAGAAAACCTATTTTATCTTTACATGACCATGACCAATCTTCTTCCTTAATCCCCTACCTCTGATCCCTGCATGATAAGTCAAGACACACCAACACGGACATTCAGCAGAAATTTTAAGCATTTTCATTTTCTGTGATACTAGTTTGAAAATGAAAATCCTGACCAGGAGACAACTTTGTTTCTGAACACTCACCTGTGGACTCACTTCCCTTCATTTGCCACTAGATTTATTAAAAATTAGAGTCATTTGTATACCAGGTAGTGTTCTTTCACCAAACATATGCATTAAAAACCAATGGCATTTACTTAGCTGCCTCCTTTTTTTTGAGTCCTCCTTTATTATCAGAAAATACAAATATATTTGTATTCCACTCTAACTTGATAACATTCTTGGAAAGACAATTTAACATTATATTCTTTTAAACTTCATTTCGTTGTATTGATAAGCAATAAGTAACAACGTCATTTCAAGCAATTTCTGCATGTAGTTTTGAACTAGCCTTAGTTTGAAACATGATAAAAACCAATTAGCCCAATATGTGCTTTATGAATATTAATTAAACTCTGAAACTTTTCATCCTTAGTCAAATCTCCAAAATGATTCAGGTTTTAGACATCAGCAAGGCCTTTTTCTCAGGTTAGCTGCATGAGGAATCTACTTGAATTTGTGTGGTTGGTTTCCAGAAATTCACCATAGTGAATCACACACACTGTTGCATTTTTTATAGGTTTATTGTTCTAGTTAATGATCTAGCTCACCTGAATCTGTTTGGAGAGTGCTAAGTCTACAAAACAGGTAAATACATTGGGACAGAGATTACCTATGATGATCTGACAGTTAATTAATTGGTTACCAAGAATCTGATGATTCAATATTAGAATGAAGAAATTAAACCATGTATATATCTGGTTTTCACATCAGCAAACAACTTTTGGATCTGAAATTGTCTGCTTCCTTTTCAGTGGACACACGGTTATCTGCTAATCTGACAAACGTAGTGGATAATCTGAGTCTATAAGATAGAACCTACTTCATATAATTTAAAAGATGCAATCTCACAGTGACACTTTATAGTCCCACTTATGGCTCACCTACCTCCCAAATTTGAAATACGCAGACCATAATAAAGATTAGAGTGAGCCCTTAATCTTAATTATACATTTTACAGTATTATGAATGCTGAAAGATTACTTCCAATGTTTGGTATAATCTTACAGGGTGCAGATGTGGTTCCCTTTGGTACATGCCATCTCTCCTGAACTAACAATTTCCATAATGCTGTCACATTCTGCATGGGAAGCAGATTTACAGATAGGTAATCCATGTAAGGTATTTTAAAGACAGCTTATTAAAGGATTGAGGCCTGCTGTTAAATTACATATGCTTTCAATTGCTATGAGGAGCAAACAGCATCAAGAAATGTAGTAATTTAGCTAGGCCAGAGAAAGAATTTAAAGTTTGATGATATATCCTTTAAACTTTTGCTTCAAGCTCTCTTTAGGTTTTTATTTACTCCATTACAATCCTGTTATTTCATGCTATATAACGTAATTTTTCTGGTAACTCTAAAGTTTGCATATTAAGAATTAGATATATTTTTCTTAACATTTATATTCTGACTTTATGATTTTAAAAATTGTCTTTTTCCTTGATAGTGGCTCAGATTACTTCAGAGTAGCGACCCAGACTTCATGTGCTTTAACATTTTTAAATGTGAATGGCTAAAGTAATTTCAGACTAATTTTAGACTACATAATTTTATCTACTGCTGAGAGCTAGATTAAGAACTGTCTTGAAGAATGTCTCATCCTAGTTTCTGATAGTTCTGAGTTTATATTTTATCTTCAAACAAGAAGGGGAAGATTAATCTGGTCCTAAATTTATTTTCAAATATGAGTCACATTCTTTGCTGGACCATGATGTAGTCTGAAAACATGGATTTTCTCTTGTATTTCCTTAGTGTCTTTCACACAATGCCTAACTTACTCAGTCTCAGCTATTGACCTGGCTTGAATTGAAACCATTTCCAAATACCTTTGAGTATGAATTCTACCTTTCCCTTGATCATGATCCAGGGTATCCTTGCCAAGTTTTCATTCAGTAATCTGTTCTTGATTCCTATGTTTCTTGTATTCTAAGCCAGTGGCTCTCAAAGTAAGAGAGATATTAGTGAAGGTGATAGGGGAGGAGGTGGAAGGGGTGTTGACCATAAATACATTTGTTGGATGCCATTTGGGATTTCAAATTTTATATAAACACCTTTAAAACTCCACGATACCTTATATCAAATAAATCACCTTTTAGTTGCTTAAATTCATGGGCCATTTGTTATGAGAAATAATATTAGAGATTTTATTATTATGTCCTAGACAACAGAAAAGTCAGTGCTATAATCAGTATAAAATGGAATATTCCCAAACTGGAAAAACTTGGTTTAGCTTTTGATAACTTTTAACTGTATTATGGATAAAGTTCATAGATTATACAAAAACTAAAACAAAAAGATATTTGAGGAATTGAGTTATAAAGGAAAAACTAGTTCCTTGACCATCCTTACTATATAGTAAAAAGAATAAAAATCATATGATTCTGTTATTTTCACTAGATTATAAAGCTTCAGTTTCAATATTGCTTAGATAACATGTGCATTAATATTTTTATTTAAAATATCTTTTCCATCAAGAGTATTTTTACTTTATTCTATTCCCCATGCAATCAAAATCAGTTCCATTTTCTTCTCTCCTTGTCAGAGTCTTTTGAGGACCTGGAGGAGGTGGGCAAGATGGTATTTTAATACATTGATCTAAGCCAATGGATTTTAGGTCTATGCAAGTAAAAATGAACCCATAAGTTATTTAAGAGAGAAGTGCAGTTTAATTTACCTAATGTCAAACATAAGCAATATTAAATCTATTTGGATTTAATTGCAAATTTCAGTCTTTCTATAAGGTGTAATTATCTGAACATCTTGCCATTAAAATTAAGTGTGAGTGAATTTTGACATATTCACTTTCCTTTGTAATAAATGAAAGGTAATATTTTTATTTTGAAATATTTATAGTGTAAATTACCAAAATGGTATTTCTCTTCTATTCTAATAAATCTGTTTTTACATAAGTGCTAGAGGTTAATGGCTAGATTTTAAATTGCTTTCCATTTTGATAATAAGTGGATTTCCAAGAGAGATGATTTTATTAAGGAGATTTTACTCACACTGATTCCCTCTTTATAAGAGAATAGTTCATATTTGCACAAACTCAGATGTAAAATATGAAGCTTAATCAGTATTTTTCTAAACATATAGTTATGAATATTATTTTGAAAGGATTTTCTCTTTCTTAATAATGTGGTTCTTTTGTTAAGCCTCTATTTTGAAATATGTAATTTTTTTCTTTCTACAAAGATTAGGTGTTTTTCTTCATAATCATTTAACACCTCTCAAAAGTGAATAATGGCAGTGATTCCACTGAAAATTAACTTTGAATTAATGCACTGTAACTGTGATCAAATATTGATCAGTTTTCTTTATTTTGTGCATGGTTGCAAAGTGAGAAATATAATGCAAACCTTCACATAATTAATTCCATTACACTGCAAAAAATTAAACTAGTTCCACGAAGGCATAAAATAAAAATACCAACACCTGATATTCTGTGAGTGTTATTTGTTATTGTCCTATATTAATTTTATTACTGTTTATGATAAATATTTTAAAATAGCAATAACTTTAGGTATTTTTGAAGGGTCTACTAAATTCAGAATTATTATTGAAAAATGAAATGTAAATACTTAGATCTTTGATAACAAAGTAATTAAAATGTATGGTTTTGCCTACTGTATAATAAGGGCTTATATTTGATCAACCATAAAAGTTATTTAATCATTTTAACCTTGGAATACTACCCCACGAAACACTACTTAATGGAAGTTAGCTGAGACGCATTAGAGTATCAAAACATCAGGTCTGCAAAGCAAGAGAGCCTGGAAAATTCAAGCCCGGCTTATTCTGACATAATACTACAGTAGGTTGCGTGGCAACCGGTGGCTGTGGATTTTGAAGTTACTTTATCCGCATTCAATGAAGAAAGACTTAGCCTGAATTGATTTTAGTAATTTCAGAATTAATCAGGTGTTCAAAAATTATTTTAACAGACATTTCTATATTTCTACAATTTTGAAATACATATATACACATCTGGTTCACAAAATAGCACCTTACTGGTTTCCTAGTTATTTTGATTAATGATATGTATTAGACACCTGCTAATAGATTTGTTACATCCTGTAACTTATGTAAAAGCTGGTTATTGTCCAGAATTTCAATGCAGCTGACTTTTAAATGATTTCTTATTGACCTCATCACAGTCAGTTCTGATATGACAGCACTATCTACATTTTTTACTTTATATTTTATTTTTGTTATATCCTGCCATTTCCTTATATGATCCTTTCTTATAGCAAATAGTGATTTTCTTCTGTTGTTGTTTTGTTGTTAGGGATAGTTAAATGAGAATGCAGTTTATTAAATCAACCACATTTTTAAAGTTTTTATTGATATACAGTTGATTCACAATGTCATGCCAGCTTCAGGTGTACAACAAAGTGGCTCAGCCATACACACACACATATATATATACTCACATATATTCTTTCTTTACATTCTCCTCCATCATAGGTTATCACAAGATACTGAGCATAGTTCCCTGCACCACACAGCATGTCAAAGTTGGCCATCTACTGCACACATAGCAGTGTGTATATTCTAATTCCAAACTCCCAATCCATCCCTCCCAGGCACCAGCAACCACAAGTTTGCTTTTTATGTCTGTGGATCTATTTCTGTTTTGTAAATAAGTTCATTTGTATCCTTTTTTTTTTTTTTTAAAGAGTCCACATATAAGCGATGCCCTATGGTCTTTGTCTTTATCTGTCTGGCTTACTTCACTTGGTATGATAATCTCTAAGTCCATCTAAATAAACCACATTTCAAATTGAATAGGGAAATAGAAAATATTCCTCATTTCTGCATTTTGTTTTTCCTAGTTTTAGCCTGGAATGAAAGAAGAAAAACAACAGAAAAGTTGTTTTATATAACTAATGCTTGAAGTATGTTTTTAGACATTTAACAAGCAAACGTCACATTGTTAGGATTTTCTATTAGGCAAAAGATAGAAAATTCTGAAATGATATTATGAAGTCAGTTCAGTTGACATTTCTTTGATTTAGTGGAGCTTCACCAAACATTTGATCTATTATGTGAAATTTCTTTATTTACTGTTTCTATCTGCTGTTAATGGGTGAGTTAAGCTAGAGTTATTCTAAAAGTATAATATAATCCTCTCTTTGAATAATTTAGGTTAAAAGTAAACTTAACTACTTTGTGTAAAGTAATATTATATAATTAATCTAAAATTTTTAAAAAGTACTTGAATCACGGTGGCCTAAACAGTCAAATAAATCTGCTCAGCAAAACGTAGTATGTACCACGCCAACATCAAATATATGATCAGTGTCACATGTAAACAGCGGTGAAATGGTGGTTAAAACATGCATCATTTGGTGGTGTAAAATATATGTCTACAAGGTTGTTCCTCAGGGATGTGTGAAGAGTATCTGAAAACATAGTCTTCATGGTGGTGGTTGTAGAGTTTTTACAATGAAGAATTGTGTCAACCAAAAACTGCAGTTATTTTTTTAAGTGAAGTGTATTTTTTGAGCCAGAAGTATTTTCGTTAAAGGATAAACAGAAATCACCAGTCAGACATTCCAGGTTTGAATCACTTTCACTACAGCAGTCTCTACATCTTTTCTAGACTTCAGTTTTAATTCTGATTCACTCATTTTATAATCAGCAGTCTCAGATAAAATGTAACATAATTAAAACATCTTGGATTGTGTGACATTTCACAAATAAATTCCACACAGAACTGGTTATCAAATCACAGCTGCAGCATGAATAAATCAGTCCTACAATGTTGTTCATTATTTGACAGGAAGTGTCTGCTCAGCTTCTTAAAGGGCTGTTTCTATTTGTTTGTTTTCTGTTTGCTTTTTTTGTTTTATTTTGAAGAACAAGCAAGTTTCCATCTCTCTGCATTTTCTGTGCAATGATTTTAAGAGATGGGTTTCAACAAGTAATAGCTAAAGCACTAGTCATAATGCATAACTGCAGCATGCGTTGTCTTCCCGCAAGAATAGTTATCACCTGTATTATAGGGAGGTTGATCTTGGTTATCAAATATAAGTAAAAACTATTGCAAAAATCACAAATTCTTATGCTGCAGTGTGATTTGGGGTGGTGCTAACTGCGTAGTGTTAATAGTAGTGATCTGGGATAGATTTTCCACATCTATCTTTTCCAAGGCATGTATCAATGCAATTTTTTTGTTTGCAGCTTTTTCCTCTCAGATGTTAAGATCAGAGCTTTTCTTGGGAGGATGTTTTTAAAGGGAAATAAGGTGCCTTAATGACAAAAATATCTCCTTGTCTTGCACTGGAAGTCAGGTGTTTCAGTGTGGTCCATGAAGGAGTTGATCGCTTACCCCGTGGCCCCAGAAGGGTTCACATACGTACAGGGTGCTTGGGGATCCACATCAGTTCCCCCACCTATTTGTCCTGACGCTGGAAAAATTCAGGTCATGAATTTGAGAACAGCCTTGTGTTTTGGCTTTGTGCCTTGCTCTCTCTTCTGACAACCAGGTCAGCAGCAGGAGAGTAGAAAGTGAAGGTAGCTCTCTTGCTTTTTGTTTCTCTTTGACATAGTTGAGCCAAAAGGAACAAATGTTAGAACAGAAGGTTAGGACAGGCAGGACTCACAGGAAACCTAGTATTATCTAAAATAGTTACTCCAGCTCTGTAACACTTCTCCAAAGGGAAAACAAGCAAACGGCTACCAAACGAACACTGGAAGAATGGGTAATACTGGGGCTTCACTTTATCCCCCAGATAACTTGCATTCTGATGAAATGGTATTAGAACTGACTATTAGCCTAATGCTAAGCGCTAATGAGAATGAATACATAGAGGGAAAGCTGTCCACTTCAGACCAGAAAAACACAGTGTTTTCACAAATACGAGGACATGTATTCCTCAGGTTTCCCAGGTTTTTCCGTAGGCACTAGAAGATGAGTCAGTTATTCTGAGGGCGAAACATATAAGGTTTGATTAGTGGGCAAATAGTATGTAAAAGAATGAGTAAATGGGAAGAGTCATATTTAAACTTTATTGGTGACTTTAATGAATGCATAGAAAGGGATAACATTGAAATTAAGAATGGGCAGATAAATATGAAAATACAAATTACAGTGGCACATGTTGGGGAGAAAATTGGTAGTATAGAAACCAAGCGGAGAGGGGAGTGACTGTTTAAAGGGTTTGGTGTGTGTGCTCAATTGTGTCCGATTCTGCAACTGTAGCCCACCAGGCTCCTCTGTCTATGGAATTTTCTAGGCAGGAATACTGGAGTGGGTTGCCATTTCCTCCTCAGGGAAGATTTCCAGGGCATCTTCCAGACCCATGGATCAAACCCACCTCTCTTAAGCCTTCTGCATTGGCAGGCAGATTCTTTACCACTATGCCACCTGGGAAGCCCCTAGGGTTTGGCGGTGGTTAAAGAGCATTTGCTAGATGTAGATGGCAGGGAAGGACATTCCAGTTACAAAGACACAGAGTTTTATACAGTCCTTGATGCATAGAGAGTGGGCAGAAGCTCAATTTGTGTGTGGCAAAGGAAGAGAGCGTGTGATATAGATTAACATGTTGGAGAAATATACTATACACAGATGCAGATGGCCCATCATTACAAATCCTGAAAATCTGGACATTTTTCTCCACAGTTTTAACCTAGTTTTACTTTAAAACATGGGTTAACAAAACCTTACAATTTAAGCATTGCTCTCATTTCACATGCTAGCAAGGTCATGCTCAAAATCCTTCAATCCTTCAGGCTTCAGTAGTACATGAACTGACAACTTCCAGAGTTCAAGCTGGATTTAGAAAAGGCAGAGGAACCAGAGGTCAAATTGCAAACATATCTTGGACCATAGAAAAACCAAGAGAATTACAGAAAAACATCTGCTTCATAGGCTACGCTAAAGCCTTTGACTGTGTGTATCACAACAAATTGTGGGAAATTCTTAAAAAGATGGAAATGCCGGACCACCTTACCTGCCTCTTGTGAAACCTGTATGCAGGTCAAAAAGCAACAGTTAGAACCAGGCATGGAACAATGGACTGGTTCCAAATTGGGAAATGAGTACGTCAAGGCTGTATGGTGTCACCCTGCTTATTTAACTTCTATGCAGAGTACATCATGTGAAATGCTTGGCTGGATGAAGCACAAGCTAGAATCAAGAATGCTGGGAGAAATATCAATAACCTCAGATATGCAGATGACACCACCCTTATAGCAGAAAGCAAAGAAGAACTAAAAAGCGTCATGATGAAGGTGAAATAGGAGTGAAAAAGCTGGCTTAAAACTCAACATTCAAAAAGTAAGGTCATGGCATCTGGTCCAGTCACTGCATGGCAAATAGATGGGGAAACAATGGAAAAAGTGACAGACTTTATTTTTGGGGGCTCCAAAATCACTGCACACGGTGAATGCAGCCATGAAATTAAAAGACTCCTTGGAAGAAAAGCTATGACAAACCTAGATAGCATATGAAAAAGCAGAGAGATTACTTTGCCGACAAAGGTCTGCGTAGTCGAAGCTTATGGTTTTTCCAGTAGTCATGTGTGGATCTAAGAGTTGAACCATAAAGAAGGCTGAATGCCAAAGAATTGATGCTTTTGAACTGTGGTGTTGGAGAAGACTCTTGAGAGTCCCTTGGACTACAAGGAGATCAAACCAGTCAGTCCTAAAGAAATCAGTTCTGAATATTCATTGGAAGGGCTGATGCTGAAGCTCCAATGCTTTGGCCACCTGATGCGAAGAGCCAACTCATTTGAAAAGGCCCTGATGCTGGGAAAGATTGAAGGCAGGAGGAGAAGGGAATGACAGAGGATGAGATGGTTGGATGGCATCACTGACTCAATGGACATGAGTTTGAGCAAGCTCTGGGAGATGGTGAAGGACAGGGAAGCCTGGAATGCTGCAGTCCATGGTGTTGCAAAGAGTTGGACATGACTGAGCGACTGAACAATAACAAATATTTTCAATTAGACAGCCCAGTTCTAAAGCTAATGAAGATCCTAAAGTTGTTTGTTGAATTGGTTTTACATGGGTTCTACACCACTACGAAATTGGCAGAAATAAACCTGTGCATATTTACTGTTAGTCCACCAGGCTCCTCTGTCCATGGGGTTCTCCAGGCAAGAATCCCTTTCTTCAGGGATTCTTCCCAACCCAAGGTTCAAACCCAGGTCTCCTGCATTGTAGGCAGATTCTTTACCATCTGAGCCACCAGGGAAACTCATACATATATTTAGATAACATTATATCCACAAAAATTATAGGAACTATCTTTTCTAAGGGCTTCCCTGGTGGCCCGGTAGTAAATAATCCACCTGCCAATGCAGGAGATGCGGGTTAAATCCCTGGGTCGGGAAGATCCCCTGGAGGAGGGAATGACTACCTGCTCCAGTATTCTTGGCTGGAAATTTCCATGGATAGGAGAGCCTGATGGGCTACAACCCATGGTGTCACAAAGAGTTAGACATGACTGAGCAACTGAGCACACACCTTTCCTAAATCCTGAATATGTCAGGAAATTGGATGCAGCTTAATGGACATAAAAGATATATGAAACGTCATGTGCTCTAGAGTTCTAACCTGATTGATTTGATATCTTACATTTGAAATCCATGGTTCCATCCATGCTCTAAGGATGCAGAATTAATTAAGTTATATCATGTTAATTAGGTAACTGCCTTCTCCCTCCATACTTCCACCCCTGCCAAGGTGAACACATCCCAGTTTCCTTAGGAAAGAACATGATTAGAATATGTTGGCAATTCAAGCTAGCCAAGTTTAGCTTGCTAGAAAGAAAATAGGTAGCTGGTGTGTTGCATTTAATTATGGAAGGCTGCAGGATTCCAATGACATATTTACCTCATTTACCTAGATGATATTCTAATATTTATTGGGTCATTTGAGAAACATCTGCAATACTTAGATAAGATGTGCTGTCTCATCTGGGAAAGTGGACTACAATTCAACTCCACGAGGCCCTGTACTCCTTGTATGAATCCTGTTTTATCTTCTGATGAGGTCTCCCTCTTGACCATTTAGCCCACTGGTTAGCACATAAAACTGGGGCGGCTCGGGTTGTATGTTGGATTCTTCTAAGAGCCAATGGTCTGTCCACAATGACTTGTGGCTGCAGCCATTTACCACAGGCAGCCTGGTCCAGTGTTGGACAAATGACAGGATCGAATGATCAGGGATGAGAAAGTGTTTCTGAACTCTAAGTCAGTATTCAATTAAGAGATTACATTTTAATCACGATAATAATATTGGAGAGCTAGTCCAAGCATGTTGCCATATTAAATCAGTATAATTACCTGTTTATGTGTTTTCCAAACTGATACATTCTGAATCTAAAATTAATAAATTATATGAAGATATTTAATTCAGTGCCATATTTATTTGGAGACATCATAAATTTTTAGTGGAAAATCAAATGAAAGCATTATGTTTGTGCAATATACAAAGAAGATTAACTTTAGGATTATTTTATGTGTACAAAATAAATTAGTAACTATAATAAGGTATCAATCTGTAGTGTATGATATCTACATTTTATATTAAGTCTCTTATTTCTATTGGCATTTGCAAGGACAAACAAACAGCATGTCTTTCCCCCTTTCCTTTTGAGAGGCAGACATGGCATTTGTCAGATGAAAAATCAGAATAGCTGTTTTAATGCAATAGCATGATTGAAGATCATGGTGTAGGTGTGTTAGCCAATCAGGCTGCCTCAGAATGCATCCAAGACTTAGGTGGATTTACCCTTGGAACTACAGGAAGCACTGAAAAACTGCTGATCATCCTGGGCATGAAGGGGCCCTGGAGGTCTGCTCTCTGAGGGCCAGGTCGCTCTCAAGAGAAGGAAGAATGGGGGTGGCAGAACCCAGTTTCTTATCTGAAATTCACCAATCAGAGAAGTTACTTTTTTCCCCTTGGGGAGCAATAAGGGGTAAAGAACTTGCCTACCAGTGCAGAAGACACAGGAGACTCAAGTTCGCTCCCTTGGTCAGGAAGATCTGCTGGAGAAGGAAATGGTAATCTACTCCAGTATTCTTATGTGGGCAATCCCATGGACCATGGACAGAGGAGCTTGGTAGGCTACAGTCCATGGGGATACAAAGAATCGGATATGACTGAGCATGAACCACGTATAGTCATTCAGGACTGTTTTCCTGTTAGATAACCCTTTCATCAGAATGTGAAATAAGTGACCTCAAATCTAGTAATGAATTATTTTACATGCAGCCTTCACCTTTGTATACCCCATTCAGGTCATATATTACCTTAACACGTATTGCTTCGTTTAATCTTCAGAAATCCTATGTGTATGTGTGTGTGTGTGTATGAGTGTGCATGTGCAGTTATCTCCCATTTTATTCACTGGGGTGGCCAAATCAAATAATTTAATTAAATATGCAAAATACTAGGCATTGTGGCCTAGATAAGAGAAAAAGGCAAAGCCAAGACACAGAAGTCCAGTGACCAACTGGTATACTGCCCTCAAAAATTCTAAAAGGTTTCCAATCTAAGCATACAGAGGTATTCGGAAAAGTTTAAGTCCCTGAGAAAGGTGAATTTGGCAACTTCACGATTATTAATAGTGCCTAAAACACACAAATCAGAATCAGTGCATTAAGTATATAACAGTAAAATGAAGACTATTGTGTAAAATCACATTTTAGTCAACCTGATAAAAATGCCCAAGGGATTACTTTGAAACAATATAAATATTTCTCATTTTATTTTATCTGTGGAGCTGTGATATTTGCAAGTGTTCCAAAGGTGCCTTTTTCACTTTTTATGCTCCTGGTACTAAGTGAAGCAGAAATAAATTACTGATTCCCCTTGGTTTTAATCACCTACTTAATAAGTGTTTCTCATGAAAAATACTAGCTAGTACTGTGAACAAAAATTATTTATCATCTTTTCTTACCCAGAGTTCTTATTTCTGCATAGAAAAGAAGTTCTTTTAGGTAAAGTTGGCCAAATAATGTAACATATAAAATGGGACCATTTGAGAGTGAAAGGGAGTTTGGTTAAGTTAGTCAGAGACAACAAGCATAAACTGGCACATATTAAGAAAAATACTGAATTATAAAGAAGCAATTTGATGTACCTCATTTAGCATGAGCTTTGTTTAGGGAACATATAACCTGTACTTACAAGCTCCAACTCTACCACTGGTCAGGGTTGGTTACATCAGTCCTATTCAGTATATGGCCTTGGAGTCCTGCCATTTGGTGACCTGTTTGTTACTCATCAATAACAAGTTAAGGAACTTGTATTAAAATGTAAACGTTCAGTCATAAGTCATGTCCAACTCTTTGTGACACCATGGCCCTCGGGGCCCCTCTGTCCATGAGGCTCTCCAGGCAAGAATATTGGAGCGGGTTGCCATTTCCTTCTCCAAAAATGTAAATGAGCTGTTACTAAACATAGATATAGTCAGGTGACATTGTTTTGTAGCCTGCCTCTCAAAAAAGGAAACAATGAGTCGAGTTATATTATGATTAATACTCTGGCACTTTTTTTCTTTTTAACTTTTTCAAATAAGTTTTTTTAATTGAAGTATAGTTGATGTACAATGTTGTGTTAATTATTTCTATACAGCAAAGTGATTTGGTTGTACGTAAATATATATATATATATATACTTTTAAAATAATCTTTTCCATTATAGTTTATCATAGGATATTGAATATCATTCTCTGTGCTATACAGTAGGACCTTATCATTTATCCATTCTACGTATAAAAGCTTATATGTGCCAAGCCCAACCTCCCACTCCACCCTTCCTCTAACCCACCCCCCTCTTGGCAACTACCTGTCTGTTCTCTGTGTCCACAACACTGATTTCTCACTCCCTGCAAACTGACACTTTGCCATAATCAAATGTGTTTCACCGGAAGTGGCGAGAGACAGAGGCACTTTACCTCATAGACATACAGTGAGTAAGCCCTCTTCTATCTTGGCATGATGCTTTACTCAAAGATTAAGCTCTTGGATAAAGTTTTAGGAGCTAGCCTGGAGAAGATAATAGTCCCCTCTTCAGCTTGCTGCTCATTGGCCAGAACTAGTCACATGGCTCCAGTCTAACTATAAGAGAGGTTGGGAAATGTAGTTGTCTAGTGAGTCAATTCGTTTAAACGTTAGGAGAAGTCTGACAATCTGGACAACACTTTACGAATCACATTTCCAATCCACGAGAAGTAGAAGTTGGATTAACTGGGCTCATTTAGGTTTTTAAGAGTATAACTGTACTGTCAAACTTCACTAACTATAGTAATTAAAGAATTATTGTAGAATATATTTATTATAAAAATAGTGTATAATAGTTCAGGCCTAGTCATTTTAGGATTTTGTGTGATAAAGATATCTAATTTTGTATTTTACTAATTAAAAAGAGCTTCATTACTCTTGCTCTTTATTTCTTTTAATGGCATAGTAATTTTTTGAGACATGTGCTTTTATATCCATTTTATATATATTGAAATTATGGAACAAGAAGAATCAAAAAACTTTGCTGAAAGTCATTTTTGGGGCAAACAATAATTAATACCTGCTATATTCCAAGCATATGCCATGGGTTGAAACAGGGATGAAAAAAAGTAAAATCTAGATTTACTTACTTCCCTTTTCGTACTGTTATCATAAAGAACAACTTCTACATGATAGTAGGGATATCTTTTAACTGGAATTGTTCTTTATTACAAAATTTGGGGCTCAGAGTGTGCATGTCATGGTGGATCAAATAGTTGCTCCATTTTTGGTGATAAATGGAAGCATATGAACAAGGTTGGCTTCTTCAGTGTGCTACATATTATAAAAGTTAAGAGAGAGGCATAGAATGTTATTCCTGAGGAGACATGACTCAGGAATTTTTGCCCTTGAGTTGAAGTAAATCAATGAATACAGTATTTTTACTCATCAAATATAACGTCATGGAAGTTTAAAAACTTAGTTACTTTTTGCTCATTTTAATGATATTCTATATTACATGCCCTTATATATAGTTTAATGGAGTTCTTCAAAGGATTATACTGGTATTCTCCATGTTTTCTTTTTTCTTCTAAAAGTCACCTGGTTAGTTAAGAACATGGAGCTAATGGTGCTATAATCAAGAGATTCATACACCAGAGGTATCTTAGCTTCTTCAGTTCCAAGAAACTCAACCCAACCATGTTTTTCAAAAATGTATGCAATTATGTACACAATACTTAAAATTTGGGGGAGAATAAAGTATGGGGCAGGACCAATCAGGAATAAATATTAACTGAGAGTGCATACGTAACTGAGAGTAAGTCAGTGATATTATCTCTGTACACAAAGAACAGCAGACTATACTGAATTTAATAGATGGGACTATAGTCATTATTTATTTAAGGGAGATTTTTAGGAACTTTTTGTAGTACGATACCTGAAAAAGATATGAAAGTTTTAGCTGTATGAAACTTTCAGGGTGAAATGTGAAACTCTTTTCTACGGTTTTGGATTTCGTTATGAAACTCAAAACTCAGCCCCATTTTGGAGGGTTTGCAGACGTTGGCTACATCCAAGCATCTCACAGGCTTTCGATCTGTGCTAACCTTTTTATCCATTACTGGAACTTGGAGCCTTATATTTTAAGTCTGCCTACCTCTTGGTAGGTCACATACTTTTGTGAGTCAACAGTAGCAGAATTATATGTTGTTACTGTAAGACGGCAAAAGTTCTTTAGACGTTATTCAGTTTGAGCCATTTTTCTGAGGAAGAAGCATTCCTAAACCCAACTACAATAGAAAACCATTCTTGACATTTGTGTAGTGTTTGGCAAAGGCTGAGTTATACTGTAGTTACAAACAACTCCATATCTCAGTGGTCTGAAAAACCAAGTTTTGATTTTCAATGATACAGCCTGTCTCGTGTGGTCATCAGGGCAGTTCTGTCCACTGTATTCACTCAAGAATCCTGGACTGTGGAACTTGCAGGCAGGAAGCGGATGCGATGAATTACCTGTTGGAAATGAGCTTTTACTGGGCATATCACGTCTGTCATATGCCATTGGCCAAAACAAGTCGCATAAGCTTGCCTACTTTGAAAGTGGGTGGGGAAGGGCAGTCTTTCCCTCTGAAGGCCATCCTTTCATATGCATGCAAGGATAGAACTGTAACTGTGAGCATCCCTGTATTCTATCTTCAAGTTGAGAGACATAGAGAAATAAATTATCTTAGTATTTAATTTTACTGTTTCAAAACTTCCTAGAAAATATATTTTATTTTAAATATTGGAATTTCACACTCAATGATCTTTCTGTGCGTGTGTGTGTGTGTGTGTGTTAAGTGGTTATTAGAGCACACTCCCAAGCCAAAGCTTAGGTCTTTCACTTACTAGATTGGTGACCTCAGGCATCTTGCTTAACATCTTTGTGTTTCATCTCTAAAGTGGTTCTAGTAATAGTCACCAGTTTATAAGGCCATTGTGAGAATTTAGAGAGAAAATACATCCAAGGGACTAAGCCAGATCCTGCCACAGAATGGGCACTCAATACATATTATTGTGGCACTGTTTTTAATCTCTTCCTTTTGAATCCTCTCGGTCTATTTAGATTTTTAATGTTGTTTTTGTCTCTTAGAATCTTGTCCTTCACCCCATAAACCTATGTGGTCATCAGTGCCTTGAAGTTAATTCTTTTAATGTAGGCATCAACAAACTATGGTCCTATGAGCGGAGAATAGTTTCCATATTTTTAAAGGGTTGTAAAAACAACAAGATTTCTGCCTGGAGGGCAAGTGGTTAGGACAAGGATATTTTCTACTTAATTTTATTCCTAAGTTAATTTAGCAATGATAAATATTTACTGGATTCTTTTCTGAGCATCAGGTTAAGTTAGTTAATACTGAAGCTTCTTAGAGCAGAATTGATAATTTGGGCACTACCTGAGGAGAATTTCCCTTTTAAGATGGGAAAATGCCTGGGGAGGAGCCAGGAGAGAGAGGTAAGTTGTTGGAATAGAAAAAAATAAAAGGTAAGGAATAAGTGATGGAGCCAGAGAGGGGAGTGAGGATCACAGGGTATTCAGAGAGGTATTCATTCATTCTTTCTACACATATTTTAAAATGCCATATTGCAAAAACATCACAATAGACATGGGACATGATGATGAACAAAACAAAATAAAAAGACTAGACCGTCATAAAGCTTATATTCTTAAAGACAGATTGTAAACAAACAAATAATTAGAACCTTTCTCATAGTTTGAAGGCAAATCATTATCACATTAATTTTATGAACTTGGGTTGTATTATCCTAATATTGTCTGTGAGACCAATACAGACACACACTGGAACCACATCATGCTAGCTCACAAGAGCCAGTTATTAAATTGGGGGTGGGGTGGATTTGGGGAATTCGTGTTTAAACATGGCCATTGTTTAAAATTAAATAATATAAACTTATGATTAAACAAACTGTGGCTCAGTGGTAAAGAGCCCACCTGCCAATGCAGGAGACACCAGAGATGCAGTTTCGATCCCTCGGTTGGGAAGATCCCCTGGAGGAGGAAACAGCAACCCACTTCAGTATTCTTGCCAGGAAGACACCATGGACAGAGGAGCCTGGCGGGCTACAATCCATAGGGTCTCAGAGAGTCAGACACAACTGCATGACTGAGACCATACACAAATACTCCAAACCTATCACATCCTTATCATTTTACTACTCTTTACTACTAGCTATGCTATTGAGCTTATTCATATCATTTATATCCCGATGGTAGACATGTTATAATGGTGTGCACCCAGCTCAATACCATGTCATTAGCAAGTCATAGAGCCAGAAGTCCAACTTACGCATCTCAGTGACTCCAATCTGCCTATCCTTACACTTCTCAAATCGTAGTTCTTAGACAGTCTGCATCAGATCCCCCAGCAAGGGATAAACACTAGAGATTCTTGGGTCTTGAACCAAAGCTCCTGATTCAGAATTTCTGGAACTGGGGTCAAAGAACCTGGAAACTTCTCATTCACTGTAGGCTTTTTATATGCTCTTTCTAAAATAAGAGAACCATTTGTTCTTCATCATATTTTTTTCTCAAACATTATCTTTCTAAACAATAAGATTCCACAATCTGAAATAAATTGTGATTTTGAGAGACAGAGTACAGAAAGAAGAGGTACTTGCAGGAAAAATGATTTTTCTTTACTTCTTTGGCTAGGTTATTATTGGAAAGAAAGTTTAGTGGACATGCTTTATCTCTCTATCTATCTATCTATCTATCTATATATATATATATATATATATATATATATATATACACACACACACACACATCTACATTTACTTAGGTATATGCATGTGTATTGTATGAACATGGATGTATATATGTGTGTGATTCACACTGTATATGATAATCTTGGTCAAGTATGTTAAAATGGCAACAATAATAACTTCACAAAGCCACTCTAATGCTCCCTTTCCCCAAACCTTGTTGAGAGATCATGTGCTCTTATTATCAAGGATTTCTCAGGAGGGGTATATTCTGTAAGATCCTCCTGATTTAGTCAAAGCCAGATAGCAAAAGAAAACAGCCAGACACCTCATGTGCTTTTCACCAGTCTAAAAGAATCCGAGTGATTCCCCAAGGTCTGAACCTTATTCCTTCCTATAGTATATCAACTTCCAAAGGATTTTAAAGAATACAGCACAACAGGGTAGTCACTTAAGGCAGAAAATGTGTCTTCACCAATGCGGAGCCTCCTGTTGGAATGGATTAATCATCAAAGTCGATTATTCTGTCAAATTCTTCAAGGGTGAAATCACACATCTTACCACTGGTGTGTGGGGCCGGCATTACCTTCATCTTACTGGCACAGATACAAACTGTGAGTAACTTGTATGCACTGCAAAGGAGGAAGTGCTGATACATTTAAAAGGGAGCTGCTTCTCAGCAGCACCTGCCCAGAAGTTGCTGAAAAATTATACTCCATGCCCGTCTTTCAATATTCCCTACTGATAGGTCAGCAGTTATTACAAAACTACTGATAAGAATCTGCTTGGTGCTTCTGGGATCATGTTAACCAAAATGGAACCACTGAGTCCGAGAAAAGCAGAGAGATGAATCAGAGAAGCGAACATCTCTGTCTTTTTTGCCAGTTTATATCATATCCAACCTTCAGGGCAAAAGCAAATTCTTAACTCTTTGCAGGGTTTCCCCCATCACTACAGAGCGTTTATCCCTTGCCCTGTTCTCATTATCTCGCTGGTTCTCCGATCACCACCACACTGTCATTGCTTCCAGGGTGTGCTGATATTCATCTTACATTATTGGCATTTCCTTATATGCATTTCTCTGATGGATTGTTTAGCTCTTTTAGGCTAGAAATATGCCATAGCTTTTTCTATGGCCTCTGCAGTATTGAGCACATAGTAGATACTTAATAAATTCTAGTTGGTTCACATGTTAAAGGGAATGATACTGTTCTCTGGCACTGGTAATGTATTTTTGTATTTAAAAAAGTGCTTTACTTGAAAGTTACTGCTTCAATTATGAAGTATTTTCTTTCTCTATCCTTATAATTTAGAATAGAAACAGAATTAAAATTGTTAATATATGAGAGCATAGAGAAACAAATCACATTAATATTTACATAGTGCACTATGGTTTCCTGTTGAATCAGATGCATTATTCTTCCACATCCCGGAGGAGTAGCCCCAAGTTCTAGTGGCAGAAGCAGACTCAGAAATGGTAAATAGCTTACCTATCATCTTATGTTAGGAAGTAGCTAGGCTGGGACTTGAACTCGTGACATTCAACTCCAGGTTCTATACTCTTTCCAGCACAGCACCTACAATCTAGAGACTGAGTCCTTGTCTTTGTCAGTAAAGCTTTGTGTGACCTTAAGTCATGAAACCTCACTAAGAAGCTCAACATTAAAATAAAATAACTAGGGCCCCAACAACTAGTCATCTTAAATGTGAGGTCGCGTTATTATGTAGTCATTGGTCACAGCCATCCTGAGCTACCTGGGACTTCTAAGACCTGGCTTCTGGAAGTAAGGATCCCTGGCTGCAATTTAGCGCCACCTGGTGGCAATTGTTCAGCCTGGATCAAAAATCAAATGGGGATGATTATGCATGTGATGGATGCTAGAACATCTAGAATAGGAACAGTAGTTCCAAGAATCTCTGGGTTCATTAATGCCAATTACTTCTGCCTGGTGCAAAAAAAGTTAATCCTGGAGAATAACCCTCAGTCTCCCTGAGAAAATGAGAACTTTAGTGTACTTCCATTTTTAAACAGTGGCTGGATGGATAATAGAAGTTATTCACCAGTCAGATTATATCTGAATTTATATAAACATCAGGCACATTATTGCAAGATGTAATTGTACTTTGAATTCTTGTGCTAAAAATCAAGTGAGATAATGTCTTTGAAAAGGGCTTTTGCAAAGTTTAAGGGACTAATAGAATGCAAGGGATTATCATAAATTGGTAATTCCTTTAGAGAAAATTGTCCAGTGTTAATAATAAATATGACAAAATATGCATTTTTTCATTTTAAGTCCATACGTTCTGCTGCTATGATTTGTCCTTGCCCTGATTCTGTCTTCAAAAGAATTCTGAAAAACAGTCGACTGATCCCTAGTTCAAAAACTCTTCAATAATTCATACCTCCCAAAACCCCTCATTGCTTGTTATTAAAACACAATTCCAATGCCTTACTTTGCCGTGTTTATGTACCCCCCCCCACTTTTTACATATATTTCCTTATTTAGCCTCCACAGCAATTCCATTTAACAAATGAGGCCCAGTTGTAGAGAGATGACTTATTAAAGACCATCCATTTATTAAATGTCAAATTTGATCCTCTAACTCAAAGTCCACTGGCTCCAATTATATTACTCTTTTCTACTGCTTCTTCCTTTGTCTGACATTTGTGGTTCTGTATGATCTTATCCCAAACTACTTTTCCAAGTTCATTTTCAGCCCCTTCTAGTTTATTCTTCTGCATAGGCATGCCTTTTTCAAATTTGAAATATTTTACATTATCATCTGTGAAGATTATATACTTACAAAACCCAAGCGATGGTGATGTCTGGATCAGCACTACCATCGTCTCAATCACCAATTAAATTGTGCTAATAGTAATTGAGATGCCTCATAGTATAAATGTACTGTGTTAATTATGTGGTAGTTAGAATCACCATGCCTTTTCACTCGTCTTGTAAATGATAAACAAAAAAAAGAAAAATACACACACATGCACACATACCATAGACACTTTGGTGCTAAATAAAACAAAAGTGTAACCATAAACAAAACAAGCTTATTAGGCAGGCTATATTATGTATTATAATCATATAATATAACTTGGATAGGCATGGGTTTATTTCCTCTAATAGCCATTTATTAACTTGTCACCTAAGGAAATGGCAACCCACTCCAGTATTCTTGCCTGGAGAATCCCACGGATGGAGGAGCCTGGTAGGCTACAGTCCATGGGGCTGCAAGAGTCAGACACGACTTAGTGAATAAACCACCACCAACTACCATAATTGCAGAAGCTTTATCCTAAAACATTTATAAAGAAGAGTTTTAGGTAATATTAATACATATACAGAGTGCTTACCACAATTTATAGTAAGAAGTAAAACTCATTATATATTAGTTATTATTGTTGTTATTATATTTAACAATGTTATTACTATATTAGTCATTACACCCTTCCTTGTGCCTGATTATCTGGGTAGGATCAAAGCCAACTGGAATGAATGATATAATTAATAGACTGATAAGTGTCTCCATACCAGCAGTCCTTTGTGATTAATATTTTATGATGGATTCCATTTTCAAATTAAATTTAACAGCCTTGATAGCTATGCAGAGGCCAATACCAAAATACTGAGTCATCTCATTGGATAATTTTCTGTTAGAAGTAACGGGTGTCGAGTTTAAATGACTGACTTCACTGGAGCCACAGCCACTCTTAACATGCAGAGAAAACTTTCCCCAATTTACATGTCACGTTTACCTTACACAGAGCATACATTTATTTGAAAGATGCCATTAGGACCTCCAGTAACCTGGCCAGAGTCAGTGATTGTAATGACCATCTAGGGATGAAAGCAAATGGACAGAAAGTCAATTTATTATCCACATCACTCTGCTGGTGTTCTTAGGAGCTGTCCTATATGTCTTCCATTCTGAGTCACCCCTGCTCTATCAGCGTCCTTTTTCAAGATTCACTTTTCCATGTTTTACACAGTTCACAAGACTTAACTCTCAAGTTTCCCATAAATGAATTTTGAAATAGAATGAATTCCCTTGTTAGTTATGATTACTTACTCTTATTTATGATTTTTATCTATGATTAATTTACTATTAATTTATCACTGTTAAATACTAGTGTTTATTATATCAGGTTCATTATATTGTGTGGGTACCCCCAGCATAGTTTTGTTAAAACCTTGGAGCTGCAGATCAAGCTCAATCATTTCATTAAAAGTATCTCCAGGTGACCTAATTGCCAGAGAACACCTCACTGCCCTGCCAGCCAGCCAGATCACTCTTATTTTCTTTAAGGAGAAAGTCTGACTTTGTTTTCCAATTCAATTAAGCGTGTTAATTCATGTCCCCAGAACACTATTCTCTGTTCTGAATTTGATCCTTAAATAGATACATAGAGAAAGCATGAACCCTTACCAAGAGTTGTGTCACCTGGAGGGAAGAAGCCCCAGCCCACTTCAGTATTTCAGATGTGCTTTTAAAGCACTTTCCTTTAACAGAGGGGCTTCCCAAGTGGCACTAGTGGGAAAGAACCCGCCTGTAGACGCAGGAGACTTAAGAGCTCTGGGTTCAGTCCCCGGGTTGGGAAGATCTCCTGGAGGAAGGCATGGCAACCCACTCCAGTATTCTTGCCTGGAGAATCCCCATGGACAGAGGAGCCTGGCGGGCTATAGCCTATAGGACCACACAGAGTTGGACACAACTGAAGTGACTTAGCGTGCGCACACGCGCGTGCATGCACACACACACACACACACACACACACACACACACGCCTTTAACAGAGGCTGTATCCTGGAGCTTTCCCTTTGTTTTGGCAAGCTGGGGGGTTTTAGCACTTTGCGGTGAGGCGCCGTAAAAATGGGTTGTACCTTTTATTTCTAAAGACAGAAATGGACTTCTGTGAATGAAAGGGCAAAAGAGAGAACTAGTGAAAACAAAACTACTTTGCTGAGAACTTAGAAAATGATTCCCTTGAATCACCTATGCAGGTGAAATCCTGGAATATCTTCTGGTACTTTGAGCAGTTCATATACCCCAATTAAGAGACAGCTGCCCCAAGACACAGAGCATGATACAAACTTGGCATTCAGTAAGTAAGTATGGGATGACTGGATTTCACCACAATTTATTTAGCCTTCTATTTTGTATACATGCATGCTAAGTCACTTCAGTCATGTCCGACTCTTTGTGATCCCATGGACTGTAGCCCACCAGGCTCCTCTGTCCATAGGATTCTCCAGGCAAGAATACTGGAGTGGGTTGCCATTCCCTTCTTCAGGGGCTCTTCCCCATCCAGAGATCGAACCCATGTCTCTTATGTCTCCTGCATTGGCAGGCAGGTTCTTTACTACTACATTTATATCCATATATATTTATCTATATGTAGATAGATAGCTATAAATATATTTCATATAAATTTAATAGACTGATTATATAGCATAAAATTAATGAGACCACATGTCTTCTTAATTTTGTACAATATATATTCTGTACTATAAAACACACTATATTTTATACTATATAAGTTGAGATAATGTACTAGGTATTTCATTAAAATTTATGTATAATTATATAATCTGACAATGTTCTAGATATATTAAAAGTCATTTTCTCTGTTTTTATTATTTGAGTACAGCTACTACAAAATTTAAAATTACATGTAAGGCTAGCAATATATGTCAATAGATGTTGCCAGACTTGTTGGACACAAAAGCCTAATGTTTATCCCTGTTCCTTTGAAGTTTTTCTATTTATTTCCCTCTCTGCTTGCAAAAAACTTTGTTTCCTGTCTGTCAAAATATTTTCTAGACTAGGTCTAAATATCTGTTTTATTGAAATGTAGTAAATTCTTTGGATCTTTATTTCTGTTATTTTTAGTTGTTTCATTTTCTTCCTTGGATACAGCTATATTTTTGGATAAGATTTCTTTCTCTATTTTTGCAATGCACCATCTAAAACCTTCTTTGCCTTGTTTTCCTAATGGAGAAATTTTTAAATGTGCGCGTGCATACTGATTTAGCTTCCTGCAGTGTCAGTTCTGTTGTCTAGCCTCCAAGAAATCTTATTTTTCTTTTACAGCTGTTTCCTTAAAACGATTCCTTTCAGTCCTATCCAGACACCTTTGCACATCCACTGATATTCCTTATGGCTTTTTTTCCCCCTCTGTCCTATACTTCCATGTCTTCCTATCTTTCACTGTTGATATAATTTACTTTCTGAAAAAGTTGCATATTGCACGTCATTTTTAAAAGTGTATGGTTCCTCTAAGTCAGACAGTGTACACTTTTCCTTCGTTTTTAGTAAACTTTCTAGGCTATTCAAATTTTTCCTCATCCTTGAATGAGAAGAGAGAATTGGAAATTCCAGAACTGGTTTTTCCCAGGAGACCAAGGTGATTGCTCTCCATCAATTAGAATTCTTTTTAGGGGAAGGGTGTACTATTCACAAGTGTACCGATACTAGAGACATAAACTGGGATGCAGGCTTGCTCTACCTTAACCTCACGCTCAGTCACGTGAACAGTGGTCCAGTGGTCCTTGTCAGATCTACAGCAGGGAGGTTGGGGACCCAGCGCGGAACTCAGAACCCAGTTTGTGTGACTTACCAGTGTTCAGTGGGTTATCTATGCGGCACTAAGGAGGCTGCTCCTTGTCCCTCCCTCTCTGAGTTCTCACCTCCAAAGGACGCAGTGCCCTAAGCAAATCTCTTCTGTTTATTCTTTCCACACATCGTTTCTCCAAGTAGCTTTCTTTCCAGGTAATTAATTTTAGGGAAAGGGGTAGTTGGGTCCTTGAATAGACATATGTTCTTATGAATAGAGGTAGAAAACAGTATCCTGATCATGTCAAAAAGTAGAGGCAAAATATCCCAAGATACTGTGGAAGCAGTTTACAGGAAAGAGAGAAGTAAAGTTGCTTGCTTTTTAACTACATAGATTTCTTCTATTTGCTGCTTGTCTAGCCATTAAGTGCTTTATGTAGTATAATTTCAGTGACCTTTCAGCTGGGGAAGTTCCATCAGTTTCTAATAGTTAACTTTTGGATGTCTCAAGGATGCTATGATTTTTTTTTTCATCTTCTGGTATTTTAATAAAAAATGGAAAGGCTACATCATGATTATGAGCGATGTTAGATTTTAATTTTTGTCATTGGCTCCTACATAGTACTTAGCATCCTGTAAGATTGAAAGCTTCTTTCTTCTCGCTATCTGGAGAGGAGAAGGCTGAAGGGAGCCCGATGGTTAATAGTCCAGATTTGTAGTGATAAAGAGGGGAATTAGTTTTTGTATTGTGTAAAGAAGTGGTTCAACAAAGAACAGCTAATCCCAAGAATCTTCTGAGCTACTCAACCCTGCCAAGGAGCTCTCTCTTGGTACCTTCATGGATAGGACCCATCATTAAATAGTCAACAGAAGTTTTCCTTTTAAGTATCAAGGTCTGCTTTGTATGAGTACAAGTCAAGATGATGAGGATCAGAAACATTAGGATGGTATTCCTGATCATAAATGAGTTAATAGTAATAATAAAATTAGCAGAATATCACATGCTAAGCATCCAATAAATAAATGACTCAGGTGATAGTTGCAGCAAGGGTCTAAGGAGAAGCTGCCCACGTGGGCTGCTGGAAAGCATCGTGATGGAAGGAATATGTGGATTAAGATCTGGCAGGACAGGAGCCCTTTGATAAGTTAGGGAAGGACTTTAGCAAGGAGCTGTGAGTAAACTCTAGGGTAGGAATGTGTGTAGGACATTCAGAGGACAGAAGAGTTTGGAAAGTAGACAGGGGTTATATAAGGGAATGGCAACAGACAAATTTGGCTACATGAGTGATAATAAAGTTGAATCAGTCTGTAGGGCCTCTAAATGCCAGGCTAATGTGAAAATAATAAATATCTAGAAATGTTGAATCATCCTCAAAATGATCTTTAATTATAGCATTTAGGTTTTAAAATGTTCACTGTACAAGTTTCTTCGTTGTCTGAGATTTTGGTCGACTTTCCGTTTTTTCTTAAAGAAACATCTAATGAAACCATGGACAGTGGGGACTCTTGGGTGGCTGTTCAGTTCTTTTATGACACTTCTGACACTAAAGCTTTTTTTAAAAAAAAGTTACAAATGCTTGTTTAATTTCTATTTAAGGAATCAAATAGTTTTGACCTGTTCTCTCAGCAAAAGGTGTTCAAAATTTTGTGAACTGTGAGTAAATCGACACAAACTGTTTAATGAATGAATAAATCAGTAGCCATCGCTGCATAGTACTTTGCTCTGATTACAAACTAATTATAGCACTTACCTCTGCAGTGTGGCTTTTAGTTGAAAAGAGGATAGAAAGTCAGAAATCATACAGCAATCAAGAGAAGTGGAAATTCAACAGCAGGCAAAAGAAAGAAGCTACATTAGATAAAAGAAACACCAAGATAAAAAAGCAAGGGATCTGAATAGATCATGGTATGTTAACCGAAATCAAGCATAAACCATAATAGAAAAGAATATGAAAAAGAATGCATACATATGTATAACTGAGTCACTTTGCTGTAAGCAGAAATTAACACACATTGTAAGTCAACTATACTTCAATAATTTTTTTTTTAAATCAAGCAATCTGTGTGGCTGAAGTGTTAGATTCATGGGGAGATGTCATGAGCGATGAGATCAGAAAGACAGATTTGGGGACTTCCCTGCTGGACCAGTGGTTAAGTTTCCACATACATTCAATCCCTGGTAAGGGAAGTTCTACATGCTGTGCAGTGCAGCCAAAAAAAAAAAAGATAATTTTGGAATCAGACTGTGAAGAGCTCAACTCACTTCTTGAACAAGTGTGTGGATAAATTTTTGTATGATTTTCATAGAAAATGACAATAGTACTCATATTAAAGTAGAGAATAAATTTATTGAAAATATGTCATAAGTTCTGAACTGGCTCAAAATTTAGTCTCTACTAGAATTGATAGAACCTAGAGACTTTTTATTCCCAATGGTTTCAAGAGCCTAGATATTAACATATCACTCAGAATTTGTTGTTGTTCAGTCCCTAAGTTGTGTCCGACTCTTTGGGACACCATGGACTGCAGCAACACCAGGCTCTGAATAGACTGCATTAAGCTGCAATAACAAATGATTCTAAAATCTCAGTGTCTTAAACAAATGATGTTCCATATTCATCAAAAGTGAGCCCTAGGGACTTCCCTGGTGGGGCAGTGGAAAAGAACCTGCCTGCCAATGCAGGGGGCATGAGTTCGATCCCTCTTCCGGGAAGATTCCGCCTGCTGAGGAGCGACTAAGCCTGTGTGCCGTGACTGCGGAAGCCCATGCTCTGCAACAAGAGAAGCCACCACATTAAGTATGCATAAGGCAGGGAAGAGTAGCCCCCACTTGTTGCAACTGGAGAAAGCCTGCACCAAGCAACAAAGACCCAGTGGGGCCAAAAATAAATAAAGTTTTTTTTAAAAAAAAGAAAGTGAGCCCTAGAACTGCCCCGTGATATCTTTAGTTCATGACCCCAGCTGGTAGAACCTCCATGTGAAACAACATGTAAGAGAGGGAGAAGATCGTGCTCAAGCACAGGCTGGTTTTTCTAGCTTCTGACAAGAATTGACACACATCAGTTCTGCACACGTCTCACTGACCAAAGCAAGCTCCCTGGACAGCCCGTCAAGGAGGCGGGGAAGTTCCCTGTTGTCCTAGAGAGAGACAGGAAATACATGAGCTCCAGATGTCCAATCTACATCACCAAACCACACCCCAAATCCATCTCAAAACTTGAGATTTCTTTAATAATTCATTTCTCTTTTGTATTTGGAATCATCAAGGTGAGGTCCCTACTATGTTGATTTGCTAGAGAGACACTTCTACTATAAGTAGAGGTATATCTTTAAAATTCATTTCAAGTTGTAAAAGAAACTCCTCTGCTTCTCCCACCCTTTGTCAATGTTCATAGAACAGCTGTGTGCCAGGGAGCTGTGCTCAATGTTTTCCAGTGCATTGTCTCATTTAATTTGCAGAACTGGGCAGCATGTGTTAGATAAGAAGGCTCTGAAAGCTTTAGGTGCCTGTCTGAGAACATATCACTAATAAGTGTAATAAGGTTGTTTTTAAGAGACCCACAGTATCGTATATCTGATGTTCTCATGGAATTGTTAAAGAGATTTGAAAGTGAATATTTTAAGGAGTTACTTAATTTAAATAAAACATTCATTTTAAATTATTTATTTGACATACTTATTGAAGTTTTGTTTCTCTAGGTCGTTGTATGTCTCAGTTAAATTCATTAATGTTTATCTTATAACCAGTGCTTAGTCGCTCAGTTGTGTCTGGCTCTTTGTGACCCCATGGACTGTAGGCCACCAAGCTCCTCTGTCCATGGAATTCTCCAGGCAAGAATACTGGAGTGGGTAGCTATTCCCTTCTCCAGATCTTCCTGACCCAGGGATCAAACCCGGGTCTCCTGTATTGCAGGCAGATTCTCTACCGTTTGAGCCACCAGGGAAGTCCATCTAATAACTAAGAAGTACTTAGAATGGGGGTGCAGCTTTCCAAGGAAAATTTAATGGTTTGTAATTTTCTTTGAGCCACCTTTACAATGCTTTACTTTTTTCAACATGGTAATAGTGTTGAGTTTTAGTAAATCATCAGTTCCTTTTCAATGTCCTACATCTCCCTTGTATTAAAGCCATAACTATAAAGCTACTTTGATTACATTATTCTGAAGCATTTAGTAGCCCCTATGTTGCCATACTGGTCTACTTTAAATTCCTTATTAAGAGCTTCAATAAATGGCCTTCACCTTTTGGCCTAATATAGCTGGATTCTTCTTGTGTTCCCCAAACTTTTCTCCTATGACTCATTGTCATGAGAGTTCTCCTCATGATTAATCCAGCTTCACTTCATCTTTACTGAACTATCTGTCCATTGTCAAAGTACAACTTGGGGTTCTTCCAAGTGAAGCTTTCTTTTCCATTATGCATGTTGTTTTTCCTATACACATGTATACTGTTGTTGTTAAGTCACTAAGTCACGGCTGACTCTTTGGCGACCCCATGGGCTGTAGCCCACCAGGCTCCTCTGTCCATGAGATTTCCCAGGCAAGAATACTGAAGTGGGCTGTCATTTCCTTCTCTAGGGCTCTTCCCATCTCAGGAATCAAACCTGCATCTCTTGCATTGGCAGGTGGATTCTTTACCACTGAGCTACCAGGGAAGCCCACATATATATGTTGGTGTGTGTATATATGTGTATATATATATATATATACACATATACATGCATACATATACAAGTTTATCCTGCTATCTGAAATGAAGAGTGCCTATGAAGGCTTTGGCAAACCATAATGGGGGTAAAGAAGCAATTACCTTAGCACACATCTTGCTGACAGATGCACAAAATAAAATCAAGATAAAGCACAGTTGTTCACACAATCCAAAGCTATGGAGGCTGAGTGCTGAGATGCTGAGTCTAGTTCCTGGGGAAGGAGCTTGGCAGTGGCACTCGCCGCTCAGGGTGCGTCCTGCCTCTGTAGTTTAACAGAAACTAACACTGCAAAATGAACACTGAACGCTATTTTCATTTTCCACTTTTTTTCATAAAAACGAAAATCCTCTTCAGGTTTCTTTCAGTTAGAAAAAACAGGTTGTGATGTAAATCTTTTGTAAAAGCACAGTGGCCTCAAGCAAACTTTTGAACAGTAAGGGATACCTGTACTGTATATATGTATATATATATTCATGTATATGTATATGTATATATGTATATATATTCATGTATATATGTTTGGGGGGATGTTGTGTCCCCCAGGAGTTTCATTGGTTAGCTTTCAGTCACTCACTTTCCTACTTACTCATTTAGTTAAAAATATTAATTAAATATCTCTAATATCCCAGATACTGTCCTGGGCTCTGACAAGACTCTGACCTTACAGAGTTTTCTATTAGTGGCAGAGGTGAGGTTACTGAGTCTTTTGTAACTCTCCATGGTGTCGTTTATAGATGCTGTAGCTTAAGGGAGGATATTAATGTCCAGGGATAAAATAATCTATTTTCATGTATGCATAAAAATAGGGCATTTTTGATGCTGGAAGTCTACCCAGCCACAGAGAGTGATTCCTAGCACATGGACCACCTCCTCCTGCTGAAGCGCTTTATTCCATGCTGCTCATAGATGGGTGCCTGTTGGTGCTTTCAGCTCCTTTGTGCTCCAAGTGCGATCTCTGCCCTTGGCCCAGGGATGCCAGTCACCCCCCATCGCCCTGCTCGGCCTCTCTGATAGATTTTATATGCACGGAAGGTGTTTACCCTGAGCTCTTTGCTTCAGCAAAGGACTGCTGCTGAGAAGAAAGGTTTGCCTCACCCCAGTGGTCTCTTTACATTGTTCAGAGTGGATTGCCCTGCATTCCTGA